>NC_089825.1:97626673-97854711 GCF_035046505.1 Tiliqua scincoides
TAATTTCCTTCCTTGGGTAATCAGTAAGAAATACATCCATATTTCAAAAGGAGATGGATTTATTCTGAACTGTGTCAGTGCTCAATGGTGGAACAAAGATTGATCAGGCATCTCTTCTTTAGCTCGCCACACCAGCCAAACATTTCAGAAGGAAACTCTGTGACCACACATGCTGCTTCCATGTGACTCCTGAGTGAGGTTCTATCAAGGCAGCTGCCATAGAGATATCATTGTAGCTGGAACTGCAGTTCAGGATGCAGAAGTTCAGATGCAATTGGGTTAGACCTGCTTTTGCAGCCCTGTGGTTGTTTTTGCTCTTGATGCTGCTGCTTCTCCCTTCTCTTGTCTGTTGGGAGGATGTGCCCAGTAAATGTGAAATTGAAGGAAGCTATGGGGATACTAGGCTAGGAGATGCTGTCATTGGTGGGGTCCTCTCTCTTATATGTACTGTACACACTGCAATCAATTTTCAGAGACTACCAGCTCTGGAGGGAGTCAATTTCACGTAAGTTATTTTGTGTTTGGTGGTCATCACTCTACTTGAAACATGAAGACTAGGGAACAAAAGACTGCACTGGGGTGGCATTTCAACAGGTGCAGCTTGTTGGGAAGAACAGTTTGGGGATGGGGCTGTGCCATGGCCAGGAAGGGAGTGGAGAGCATTGAAAGCAGCTCTGTTTATATCCTAGCCCCTTTCCTGGCCACAGACTAAGTGCATATATCCACTTGGACTTGCACCAGCAACATCACTGGCACAGGTCTGAGTAGGTCCATTGCAGCAGCTAAGACTTACTTCAGGACAAAGAAAGAAATGTTCCCTTACGTAATCATTTTTGTTCTGGTCAGATGAACAACTCCATTCCTGCACCCCACTTCCTGAGTGAGGTTCCTGTGAGGTTCCATCAGGATGCCAGCCACAGAGATATCATTGTAGCTGGAACTGTAGTTCAGGATGCAGAAGTTCTGCTGCAGCTGGGTTAGACATGCATTTGCAGCCCAGTGTTTGTTTTTGCACTTCTTGCTGCTGCTTCTCCCTTCTCTAGTCTGTTGGGAGAATGTGCCCAGTAAAAGTGAATTTGAAGGAAGCTATGGGGATACTAGGCTAGGAGATGCTGTCATTGGTGGGGTCCTCTCTCTTTTACATCCTGTACACACTGCAAGCAATTTTCGGGGACTGCCAGCAATGAAGAAAGGCAATTTCTCGTAAGTTATTTCTTGTTTGGTACCCATCATGCTATTTGAAATATGAAGACTAGAGATCAAACAACTGCACTGGGGTGGAATTTCAACAGGTGCAGCTTGTTGGGAAGAACAGGGTGGTGTTGGAGCAATGCCATGGTCAGGAAGAGAGCTGATATCTTTGAAAGCACCTACATTTATATCCTATCTCCATTTCTGGCCACAAACTATCTACACATATCCACTTGGACGTGCACCAGCAAAATCACATGCACAGTAGATCCATTGCAGCAGCTCAGACTTACTTCAGGACAAAGGAAGAAATGTTCCCTTACACAATTATTTTTGTTCTGGTCAGATGAACAACTCCATTCCTGCACCCCTCTTCCTTACACCTCTTTAGTTTTGTTTCCTTTTCTCATTGTACTTGGGATGAGTTTTTCACTGTACAAGCGTATATCAAATAGTGTGGGTGTCATTGTCCCCTAAAATTGAGTGCAGTGCAAACCAGCACTAAAAAGGACATTGTTCTTGATGGGACAAGAACCTGACACTGACTGGCCAGAATACACTGCTCTGATTGTCAATTGCTGTCAGTCATGCCCAGGATGAACCACACTGTAGCAAAACAGTGCTCAAGGAAATGCCATTGTGGGTGGTACTACTGTAAATGTATATGTGGTGCACATAACAATGTGCTAGAACTTATCTCTGCCTCAATGTCAATCTAATTTCAGAATAGGGTACAAACATTATCAGCATGTCCTGGCCTTCCTTTTTGCCATTCATGAGATCAACAGGAATCCCAATCTCTTGCCCAATGTGACCTTGGGCTTTAAAATCTATGACAATTTTTTTGAAGGAATGGCCACATATAAGTCCATCCTGGATCTACTCTTCAAACAACAAAGGAATGTACCCAATTACAAGTGTGATAGGAAAGGTGATGTCTTGTCTGTCATTGGGGGATTCACGGTAGAGTATGTCATCCAAATGGCCAACATTCTTAGCCACTACAAGTTTCCACAGGTAGGTACATTTGGATGCATGAATGGGTGGCATAATACTGCTCTTCACTTCTTATATTATTTGTAACTTTATCAGTGAATGCCTTTTTTTTAGCTTGAAAAGAATTGCAAAGGGGCAATGCAGTGCAATAAGTAAATTGTTTATTCAGAAGAAATAACCATTTGAGGAGGTTCTTGAGATCTCAGTTGTATAGGAGGACATAACATGACTGATCTGTAACCCAGATGTGGGCAGAGAGACCTCCAGCTCTAAAGAATCATAATCATAATCATAATAATAGTCGGGGTCGCTGCCTCCCTCCCACCCCGACTGACCCAGATGTGGGCAGAGGCCGGGAGAGGGACCCCACACTGGCAGCAAAAGCCTCGGGAGGAGGAGGAGAGGCTGCCTGGACCCTGGACGCGCCCGCCCAGCTGCCTGTTCCACCAAACTCAAGGGAAAGAAGGGAGGCAGGGACCAGAGCCCCAGGCCCCTGTAAGGAAGTGGGAGGAGGGTGAGGGAGGAAGGGGGGAGAAAGCCGAGAGGGCTTCATAACAGAGGCCTGTGATGAGGATCAGGAGGGCAAGGTGTGGAGCGGTTCCTGCAGCCCCACTGGTGAACACCACCCTCAAGAGACAGCAAGGAAGAGAAGGGTGCTGTGACACCCTCCCTTTGGTCACCCAGCTGAGGCTCCTGAGGCACTTCCCTCCCCCCTTCGTTAGGCCTCCTCTCCCTTGCTGGGAAGGCCTGGGAGGAAGGGAACCAAACTCCACGGACGACAACCGCCTCACCCCCACACGAAGCCTGACAATGCTAATGTTGGTGTTTATATACTGCCTTTTTTGGGCATCAGATTTCTCCTCAGACTTTAATTCAAGGTGGTTTGCATAGCAAGGTTTTCCAAACCCTGTAGTAGCCTTTATAATAGAATAGTTCTGATCTTTCATAGAAAGCCTCATTACAGCTGAATTCCTTCCCAGTCTGGCCTCCCTCTGGCTGCTTCGCCTCCCATGCGACTTGACAGCAACTCCTCCCTGCCACTGATGGTCAACTCATTATCAGCATGTCCCAGATACTTCTGGTTGTTTCGAACTGGTGTCACCAGATCTTCAGGCATACATGGCAGCAGCTCCACCACTGAGCCAGACCTCCTGCCCTAAACATGCTTTTCAGTGTATAGCACCCAGGTTTGAATCCCAAGAAAATGTGTCATAAATGCAGCCAGTTATATATACTGTTCTTAAGCTTAAGCACGCCAATCCTATCGCACTGATTTCAATACTGCTTAGTCATGTCTCATATTCTGGGGATACAAACCATAGAAGTGATTTTAAAAAATCACTTTTTAGATTTTTACAAGATTTTTACGATTAAAAGATTAAAAAAAATTTTTTAAAAATGGAAACTTGAAGCTTGGCAAAACAATAGCTTGGTCTGAATCAAATACGTTACCCTTTTCAGGACATTAAGTGATGGCTTGTGGACATGGTGAAAGGAAATGTGTTGTAACTCATTTGGAGCACAATCCTATGCATGACTACTCAGAAGTAAGTCTCATTGTGTTCTATGGGCAGTGGCACAGCTAATGATTGTGTAGGCCGCTGCTAAGCTCAAAATGTTGTCCGGGACGTGATGTGACAACCAGAACTGACGTCACACCTGGGCTTTTAAAAAAGTGAAAACTGGGAAGAACACTCCTCCTCCTCTAGCAGCTCACCACCCACTTGCTCTGCTGCCTCAGTGGCATAGCTAAGGCATCTATTTGCTACCTGGGGTCAAATTTGTTTTTATTTTCTGCTTAATTGGCCACAACTTTTGATAGAATACAGATATTCCAATGCCATTTTTTTCATTGCACTCTGCATTAAATTACCTTTCCAATGATATATAACATGACGGTATTATTCATACATACCAATATTTTCACAATTTTGGTCACTAGTGTCAAGCTCCACTTGTTGTCCTGCTAAAGCTTGATGCCCAGTGCAACTGCTACCCCCTGCAGCCCCTTAGCTAAGCTGCTGTCTACAGGGCTACCTCCCAGGAAAGTGTGCATACAATTGCAGACTTACTATAATTTATTGATGGGAATGTATACAAAGATACATTGTTCAGTATACTTAGCATATCATTGATAAACAAAAGTCTGGATTGTAATAAATACTTTGGTATGGAAAACGGTGGTTAATTTTCTAAGCTGTTATGAGCCATGTTTTCCCCCATTAGATTACTTATGGTTCGTATGAGAAACCAGTCACAAAAAATAATTTCCCTTCTCTATACTGGATGACAATAAGGGAAGGTACTCTGCACACCGGCATCGTCCAGCTACTGCTGCATTTCCAATGGACATGGATTGGTCTCATTGTTTCAGACAATTATAGCGGAGAAGGCTTTGTGCAGAGGCTGACACCATTGCTTGCCTGGAACAGCATTTGTGTTGCCTTCTTAGAAAAAACTGGCATCAAGGATCTTAATTCAGATCCCACTCATAATACATTCAAGCAAAATATATTCAGGATACTCTCCATACTTTTAACCACGACAGCCAACGTTGTTATTGTTGACGGGGATTCTAAGACTCTGGAACCACTGGCAGTCATTTTATATGTAGCTGAATGTATACAAAGACGTCTTATAGGGAAGGCTTGGATCACGTCACCTCAGTGGGATTTCATCAGCACTGCTGCCACTGAGGGCTTCTGTGCAAAAACATTCCATGGGACTTTGTCTTTCACAACCTCCATGAAGGCCGTGCCAGGATTCCAGGACTTCCTTCAGACTCTAAAGCCTGATAAGTCACTCACACGTTTTCTCTGCCTTTTCTACAAATCTGCATTCAGGTGCTGCCGTGATGGGAAAATTAAAACTTGTAAACACTGTACCGGAGAGGAGAAACTGGAGAGTCTGCCTCAGACTGTATTTGAGATGGAGATGAGTGTTGTGAGCTACCGTATTTACAATGGTCTCTATGCTGTAGCACATGCTTTAAATGCCATATATACGTCCAGGCCGAAAAGAATGCTGAACAGAGACACAGGCAAACCTTTGAACATTGAACCCTGGCTGGTACATTCCTTACTGTATTAAAACGGTTATGTATGGTGCAATCCCAAGCACACTTACTAGGAAGATAATTGGAGCACAGTGGAAATCACTTCTATGTAAACTTGCTGTGGATTGAATGGGTGGTGTGGGTGAAATCATGTTCCCAGGCACATGGGGGGGGGGCACATTGCATAAGCTAATCAGATCTGAAGCTTGCAGGACTTTGATGACAGACCTCTTGGATATCCCATGCACATTGCTTTATAGCCCAATCCTATGCATGTCTACTCAGATGTAAGTCCATTGGGTTCAATGGGGTTGACTCCTAGGAAACCGAATAGGGTTGAAGCCTTAAGTTCCAAAATGTAAGAAAAGCGGAATATAATAGGAACTTATGCTGTCAAGGTGAGACATAACCGCCCCTTTGTAGCCCTTGGAAAAGTGCCACAGCTGTCCCGCCTGCTTACACCTGAGGAGGCTCTCTTTACACCTGAGAAAGCAGATGCAAGGAGAGGCTCCTCAGGTGTAAGCAGGCACGTTTCCAGCACCAATGACCTGCACCATAGCCCCAAGTAAAGGAACAATTGTTCCCTGACCTTGACAAGTCCTCTGTGACTGCCCTCACAATGCAGGAGGCAGAGCAGGCCCCATTGGCACAGTTGCATCAGTGCTGCAAAGTTTGGATTGGGCCCATAGATGTGGAAATGTTGGATATGATGGTGAGCTGAGAGGAGAGGAAGATGAGGAAGATCTGCCAAGCGTATTCTAATAGATTTTAATAAATGAAAAAGTTCTTTTAACTTGTACATCTCCGGATTACAGGTGCCTTTTCTGACCAGGGGATTGGTAATACAGTGCGCAATATACATTGAAGCTATCAGGTGTTTTCTATTTTTGTCCAATCTAGATGCACTCTTTTTTGAAGAATGTCCACTTTAACAATGGTGCTGGCCATGAATTCTGGTTTGCCAAAGAGGAACCATCTTCTGGACTTGATGTCATCAACTGGGTCACTTTCCCTAATCAATCCTTCCTTAAGATCCAAGCTGGAAAGATTTCTCCAAGTCAAGAGCTTACCATCCATGATGAGGCCATTGTGTGGAATAGCAGATTTCAGCAGGTAGGGCTAAAATCCTTCAGCAAGGTGACTTCTTCATTTGCTTGGGAACATTCCTGAACATGAGAGCATTCCTGGAGGCATGCACTGCATGCTATGGTGGGGGGCAGGATTGAGAGGCCTTTGAGATGTAAAGGAGCATACTTTCCCCTTACCTCTGTATAGGCCCCCTGACAGCCTAGGGGTCTCCTTGTACCTATGCCAGCTCTATAACTGGTATAAGCTTGAGGAGATCCAGAGGGTGGGGAAGCTTGAAAACTAGGGGATAGGATTCGACATGCATGACTCCCACCAGATCAACCCCTCCCCTCCCTGACCGACCCCTGTTCCTCCCCTGAAGTGCCCTATTACTCCTCCTCTCTGCCCAATACCCAAACCTGCCAACAACTTACTTGAGTCTCCATTTATGGCAGCCGGAAAGCGTCCTGCAATGCTGGAATGTGAGTCCTAGCAGTGCAGGGTGACCAAAGGATTTTACCCCTGCAGTGCAATCGTATACCTGACTACTCAGAAATAAGTCTCACTATGTTGAATTGGGCTTACTGACAGGAAAGTGTATATAGGATTGCAGCCTTACAGTCACAAGTCTTGTAGGAAAACTGAAACAAACCATTAGTACATATACCTAAAGTTAATATCCAAATGAATTTTAACTGATCTATTTTCCCCAAACATCCTAGAAGCTGGAAATCTAACCACGCTTACCTCGAGTAAGACCCATTGACTATCACTGTTAAAAGCATATACACAGTAGCCTGTTAAAAGTACAGATCTGAAACATTTCCCCAACATACATACCATGGTAGCATAAAGTCTAATATATTAAAAATAAAATGCACATTGAAATGAATGGGGACCCATCCAAAATTGGTTCGTGACTCACCTAATGGGTCCTGACCAACAGTCTGAGAAACACTGAATAAGACTGCAGCCTTAGAGTCACAGATCGGTATTATCCAGGGTTTGTAGGATTGCTATGACTGTACCATTAATACACAAACCTAAAGTAATTATCCTCATCCACTTTATCCTAAACTTGTACTGGGTCATTCCTGTCCTCTACAGACACAGAATAAAATCATTTTAAACATATTTGCCAGGCAAGTAGCCTCTCATGTTGATTATTCAAATATCTATATTGAGGAAAAGGTGGTAAATAAATATTCCTATATTGAGAAAAATATCAAATAGATAGCTGGGGTTTGAGTTGGGCCCCACTCAAAGGTGGGCCTCACCTTTTAACAAGTTGAAACACACAGAAAAAAGGAGGATGTCCATAGTGTTGAGTATTAAAAGACAGCTTCCTCTTATGTCCCATTCTTTTTATTCTTAGATGCTACCCCATTCAGAATCTAATTGCTATTGGGTACTCGCATACCACGGAGGGTAAAGAGGGAAAGTCGTCCCAGGGTTCCACCTCTCTGCCCCCCTGCCAGCATCCATGCTTCCATCCATGCCTCCCAACCAACACTTTCACCACTTTCAGCTGCCCTTCAGAGACCTTCTGGGGACCGGGGAAGTTGCATATGGCCTCCTCCTGCCCTACGGAGGCCTTCTGAAACCTCTGGAAGGCTTCTAAAAGCCCTTATGTTTAAAAGCCCTTATAAGACCTCCAGAGGGCCAGAGGAGACCACGTGCAGCCTGAATGCGATGGTAAGGGGTGGCAACTGGTGGGGGGGGCAATCTTCTGTGATCCTGCCCCCGAGTGGCACAGGGGCCAGGAATGCCAGTGCAATTGCCAATTCCCTGATGAAATAAAAGCACACTGAGTTTTCTGCTAGCAGAAAGGCACTTTGGAATTAAACCAAATCCTGGTGTTTTTCCTACTTCTTTTGGACTGTGCTCTGAACTGGTTTGAATCCCAGTAGGAAAAACAAATCTCTCTACCGAATCTCCCTGAAGTCAAATACCACAGGAGTCTACAGCAGGTCACTGGCAACAGAGGAGTTCACTGTTGCTGGTCAGGAACAAGTTGATCTCCTGTTCTTGATCAGCTGAAGTGCACTGAAAGAGAAGGCTGGTCGTGGTGGTGGGCATCAAATGTTTCCTTCAGCCTTTCTTCCCGTTCTTTCTCCTTAGAATCCGCCTGGTTCAACCTGTGTTGAGAGCTGCCGTGTCGGACACAGCAAAACGGTTCGAGAAGGGAAAGCAATCTGTTGCTATGATTGTACTGCGTGTCCAGATGACATGATATCTAACCAGACAGGTGATTGACAGTGTCCTGAATTTCCAGGAAATATTTGCAAATATTTGTCCAACCTAACACCATAATATATTCCTAGGTATGGTCTGTTCTTCTCCAAACACTTAAATCATGATGCATGGATTCTTAAAGGGAAACTGGTTACAACTTTAACAAGGGAGGATCCATGAAAGACTTCAAGGCAGTCCATTAATCAGTTCAGTGCACTTAACTCCACTGGTGCCTGTCACTTGCTGCATTTTGTCATTCCCCTGATATTAAGCATTGTTCACCAGGAAAATGAGGAATTCTTGTCCAATGTTTGCTTTCAAACTTCCATCATTCTTCTGGATTCATACATCTACTGACACTCTCTTTGTCCTTTTCAGATGCAGCTCATTGCATCAAATGCCCAGAAGATCAGTACCCAAACAAGAACCAAGATCACTGTATCCCCAAACAGACAGCCTTCCTAAACTACAACGAACCCTTAGGAATTGGGTTGGTTTCTATTGCTTTTTCCTTTACAGCAATAACAGTTATGGTGATACTGATCTTTTTAAAGAACTGGAACACTCCCATTGTCAAAGCCAACAATCAAAACCTCACCTGCATTCTTCTCAGCTCCATCCTGCTTTGCTACCTTTCCTCCCTTCTCTTCCTCGGAAAACCTAGCAAGGTGTCCTGCCTTCTCCGACAATCGGCTTTTGGCATCATTTTCACTGTGGCTGTTTCTTCTGTTTTGGCAAAAACCATCACTGTGGTCCTTGCCTTCATGGCCACCCAGCCAGGGAACAGGATGAGGAAATGGCTGGGGAAAAAGGTGGCCCACTCCATTGTCCTTTACTGTTCCCTCATTCAGGTGGGGATTTGCACTGTATGGCTGTCCACCTCTCCTCCTTTTCCAGATGTTGACATGCACTCCCAGACTGAGCACATCATAGTGGAGTGTAATGAAGGGTCGATCATCATGCTCTATTCTGTCCTGGGCTATGTTGGTTTTCTGGCCCTCACCAGCTTCACAGTCGCTTTCCTTGCCCGAAAACTGCCAGATACTTTCAATGAAGCCAAATTCATCACCTTCAGCATGCTGGTCTTCTGCAGTGTGTGGATCTCCTTCATTCCTGCTTACCTGAGCACTAAGGGGAAGGACATTGTAGCTGTGGAGGTCTTTGCCATCTTGGCCTCCAACACTGGCCTCCTGACTTGCATTTTTCTCCCTAAATGCTATGTAATTGTTCTAAACCCAGATCTCAACTCCAAGCAGCTGCTAACAGTGAAAAGAAGTAATTAAATTGGATTCTAAGATGATAGTTGTTTTGCATTTTTTTCTCTATATATGTTTCCATACAGTATGAATGCTGGATCACAGCATATTACATTTTTAATCATCAAGATTCTTTAGAATCCACAAGGTGGGGTGAGAAATCATTTCAGAAGCAATAATTGCACCTCCTTGGTAGCTATCCATGGATAATGTTAATAATGCAAGATACAACCCAGAAGTCAAAATGTTGAAACAAGGAAACACCAAGTTCATATTAAAGGCATGATGCTAAGGCAGCACAGGTGACCAAAAGAACCCAATGGTTTCCATCCTCTAAAACAGGGTTGCCCAAACCCCTGCCCGGAGGCCATTTCTGTCCCTTGGGGACCCCCAATCCAGCCCACGGAGAATCCTCAGTCTCCAATGAGCCTCTGGCCCTCCAGAGACTTGTTGGAGCCTGTACTGTCCTGACGTGACTACTCTCAGAGAAAGGGTCTACTGTTTGACTTCTTGTGTGAGTTGCAGGCCAAGGGCTTCCTCCGCTACTTGCTGTTTTACATCTGTGAAGCAGCAGCAAAGGCCAGCCTTGCTTTGTGCAATGTCTTTTATAGGCCTTGAGTTTTCATGAAACCTTCATTTATTCATGTAAGTTCCACCTCCAATATATTCATTTATGTAAAACCTTTATTCAAATTTTAAATGTAAAGGAATTCTTTCTTTCTTGGCCCCCAACGCATATGTCAGAGAGATTATGTGGCCCTCCTATCAAAAAGTTTGGACACCCCTGCTCTAAGAGAAGAATCATCCTCCAAGAAGTCCTTCCTTCACAAGAGGAACACTTTTTCCAAGTAGGGACCTTTATAGCCTACTTAACTATTGGAAATTTGTATGCAGTATCTACTTTTTTTCCAGTCATGGATATTTCTGGTCACGATGCAATAACCCAGTTTCTTCTGAGCATTATGAAGCACTGCTTCTCAGTCATGTTACTTAGAACTGGTCCTTTTCTTTCAACTTTCATCATCTAGTTCTCCGCCACTTAGTCATAACAAGCTCTAGGCTGGTGCATCAGATCAGAATATGCACCCAACTCTGCTGCACTGGTGGGGTCGCTGGGTCAGAAAGAGAAAGATCTGGATATACCTTCAGTGGCATCGCAGGTGTGTGTGTGGAAGGTGTGTACCAGACCAGATGACACCCTCAGGGGCATGGCACCACTAGTGGCCAACATTTTGGAAAGCTTTGGGAAAATGTGTATTTATGAATAAAAGCACAATGTTATATATCACTGGAATAATAATTTCATGAAGAACGTAATGAAACAAACCATGTTGAATTATCTGTATTCTGTGATACATTATGGCCAATTAATCTGAAAAAGAGAACACAACTGCCTTATGTAACAAAAAGTGGATTTACTAAACTCAAAACTGATCAGTCAGACTAATGGTTCCAAGAGCCTCTGAGGTGTTATTGTGACTTGGCAGGCAATCAATAAGGTGTTCATATGCAGAGATGGGCAAGTCAAGCACAGCTTAACTTAAGTTATGAGTCTCCACCCCCTTTAACCTGACACAAAAAGGAGCCCTAACAAGCAGGTCATTTGACACCCAGGGCCTATCAATTGTTGTCACCCCATAAAACATCATTCATTCATTCATTCATTCATTCACATTTTTATACCAGTTTTCCTCTAAGCAGCTCAGGGTGGTGTGCATGGTTCCTCTCCTTATTTTGTCCTCACAACCCTGTGAGGTAGGTGAGACTGAGAGATAGTAATGGTCATGACATGAAATGAATAATAATAATGGCCAGAAAATAAATGCAGTGAATATTTCCCCACAAGCAACGCATGAAATGCTGCATCAAATGGTATATAACATGATGGTATTATTCCTCAAAGTCATGATTTCTAGAATTTTAGACACTTGGGTGTCACCCACCCCCCACTCCCCCGAGGACGTCTCATTGACCTGTTTTGAGTTAAGGCAGTGGTTCTCAAACTTTTACCACTGAGACCCACTTATACCACCCACTTCTTAGAATGGGAATCGGTCCAGGACCCACCAGAAGTGATGTCATGACTGGAAGGGACATCATCAAGCAAAATAAAATAAATAATTAAAAAATAAATTAAAGAAAACAAATAATTAAATAAGGGGAAGCCAGCCCTGTTTTTTCAAGTGAATTTTATCTGTAGCCTGTCTGCTGTAACACCCCCCCCCCCCAAATAGTGAGATTTCCAGCCCTCCCCAGTGCCCAATTCAGTATAAGCTTTTATATTTCAAGCACATCACTATCAGGACCCACCTGGCTTTACAAGTCTAAAAACAAAGAAAAATTGACCTTACCAGCTCAAGCCTCTGTTCTATTCTTTTTTTTGGGGGGGTGCTGCCTTCTGGAGCATTTGTTGAGCTCCACTTTCATCGGATTGGGACCATGTAGCTAGCCTTGAATTCCCCTTTGCCTGACTTGACCAGCAGCCGAGGCACCGTTGCTTACTTGCGAGTAAACATGACATGTGGTTTCTGTTCGCTCTGCATACGGCTCAATACATTCATCTGCTTGGAGGGAGGGACTTCCTTCTTAGGTGTTTTTGGGGGGCTGCTTTCATTGGATAGCAACCATTCTGGTATCTCTGGCTTCCTCTCAGTCTGCCCTTTCGAAAGGACTAAGGCACATTCACCTACTCATGAGTAAACATGCAATATGGCTCAATTTCACTTTCCATAGGGCTCCATGCATTTTTGGGTTTCCTGTTTTTTGGCCATAACATTTGATGGAAAGGAGATACCTTACCCCATTTTTTTCCACTGCATTCAGCTAGAAATTTGGCATCCAATGGTATGTAGCATGATGGGGTTATTCCTAACCTCTGCAATGTTAGCAATGTTGGGTTTGTCCCTTGCCCGACCCCTGCCTTACCTGGCTGCAGGCCAGGGGCAGAACTGCCTAGCCATAGAGCCACCACTGCCTCTCCAGCTGACCAGGCAAGACTCAGCTGGGTGGGAGAGATTGCCCCCCAGACCTCACCTGACCAGAGCATTGAGCAGAGCAGGGTTACCATTAACCACCAAAGAGGAGGGCAGCAGGCTAGGGTCAGGGCCCCTTTAAGCCTAGAGAGGGAGGGAGGGGAGGAGCCGAGGGTGTGGCTGGGGAGGATAAAAGCAGGGAAGCCTGTGATGACAGGCAGTTCTGGAGCGGGAAGGCAGGAGTCCCTTCCGGAACAGCAAGGGCCTTGGGTCCTGCTTCCAGGGAGGATGATAAGGGTGTTGTGAACCCCCTCCCCCTTCTTTGGTCTGAGGCTTCCCCTGCAAGGAACCCCAGGGAGGTGGACACCCCACCCAGGGGACCCAAGAGGCCATCCAGCTGACCCTTGGCACCCTGCCGGGTGATCCCAAGAGACCCCCCTTTTGGGGCACCTCTCACAGGTCATATGAGGTGTCATTCCCCAAGGCTGGTACTTGGGGTGGACCACTCCTCTGCTGCTCACTAGCTACACCGCTGCTAACAAGCAGACTTTCTGAGTTGTCAAGAGCATTTTGTGGACTTTAAAAGACTCCAGTCCCAAGTTTTTTGGCAAAGAAGTCAGCTGTGGCTCTTTGGACAAACCGGAGCTGCTGCCGGGTGTGTGTGTGTGTGTGTATGTATGTATGTATGTTGGAGTTCTCATTTGATACTCCCCTGGGATCCCCATCCCATCTGTAAAAAAGGTGGGAGGGGGTGGAACAAACTGCGTGAGAGTGGGGACAGAAGCGGTGTGAGGCAGGAGGGTCACATGCAGCAGCTGGCAGGTTTACCAGTATGACCCACTCCTCTGCATCTTGACTCAGAAGTAGTTCCACTGTGGCCAGTCATTCACTGAGCCTGCTGAAACCATGCCATTTCTTCCGGATGACTAAGAACCACCACTAGCCTTGGCCAACACCTTCTTTCCACACTTGTTAGGGGAAAAAACCATCCAATGATTATCAGTTCCTTCAGATATGCTCCCACCTCCCCCCTTCTCAGTGCAAAACCAAAACATTAACCCTTCCCTGTCTCCTGGCTGGAATTTCCCTGCTGCTTGCCCTGTCTGAAGGATGGCCCCATAATGTCTTTCATGCCTCAGAAAAAGTAAGCCAGCACACCCAGAGACAGACTCATGTCTGCATGTGTGGGACTCATTTCCGAGTGAGTGACCTGTATTCGAGACAGTGCAAGAGTATATAATATACAACACTAAGGGCAGAATCCTAACCAGGTCTACTCAGTCCTATTTTGTTCAATGGGGCTGACTTTCAGGAAAGTGTGGTTAGGATTACAGCCTTAATTCATAGCATGGGATGGCTGCTTTGCCTTCTTTTTTATTTTTATATAAGTCACTGGTTCCCAACCTATAGTCTGGAGATCACAGGTGGTCCGTGAGACCCTGAGAATTGGTCCGCAACATCACAACAACAACAAATTATTTTGATCACTTCCATTTTCTTGCTGAGCCACTTATTTATTATTTATAAATAATAATTTTCTAATAAACCCTTTACCCCCATACCCGCAAATAAAGAGACCAGACCTAGGCTTCAATGATAATGGGCCACTTTATTCAGTCTTAACTGCAGCAGGGCAATAACAATAACATACAAGCGTGTGGGGCAATATGGGGGAAACGGTCCTAGCCATCTGCCTTCCCCTGCGAACTCATTGGGCTCGAGGCCCCAGCTCTCAATAGCCAGCCTAGGCCTTTCAATGCCACCCCCAAAGGGGGCAAGGCAGCCGGACTTCAGACCAGTAGACACAGCCTCACCAGCCTGACAGTACAGGTAAGGGGCTCGCTTGCCTGCCTCCTAGAGCTGGTCACACATCATAGGAGCGGTTCAGACTCACCCCTCCCCCTGCTGCCTTGGACGGACACCAAGCCAGATGCCTACCTACCCAGCTCCGCATGTATCCTGCCACAGGGGAGCACAGCCTGGTGCTTGTCCTCCCCGCTCCCCACAAGGATGAAATCCTTCAAGCCCTGCTGCAGGTCGGATAAAAACAAGTCATTGCCGACTGGTGACAGGTGCACCCCATCGCTGTGGAACAGGGCAGGCTGCCTGAACCCGATAGCAGGGTGTTGGATCACTGCCCCGCCCTGCTCAACTACTACCCTCCCCAGGTAAGTGTTCACTCTTTTCCTGGTGACGTCTATTCTGTGGACGCTCCGCGCCCTGCACCAAACACGCCAGGGGAGGAGATTGGACCAAAGGATAGCAATCCCCGGGAACCAACTTCTAAGCAATGAGAACTCCTTATGGGCCTGGAGCCTCAATGACATTGAAGTCTTCTGGCCCAGATCTTTCTCCCCTGAATGTACCATGATTACCTGGGGAGGGGGATGCCATGCCAGATAATTAAGCAGCAATGGCATGAACTGTTCCCAGCGCATGCCCCTTCTGGCAGCCCAGGTGACACTGACCAGGCCTCCCAGTCCCAACTGGGAGCCAAAGCTGTCGGCCAACGCCCTCTTCCAAGCCCAAAAGAGAATTGAGCGACCGCAGATCAGGACGCTCATGGGAGTCGACCAACAAAGACCTGCAACAGAAAAAGTAACATAAGCCACTAACACTGGAACGCAAGAAGATGCCATTAGGCAACACAACCAGGGACTCCAACCCCCTCCCTCCATATTAACACCAAGGCTGGCGATGCCAGTCAACATGCCCCCCCAACCACTGGGGGAGCCCGACAAACTCAGGCCCTGCAACCGGCGGGCCTCAGCGAATGTAATATTGAAAGGCACCCGAGTGCCATTGCCCGATCCTCTGGATAGCTCCTGCACGGAAGCCGAACCTGGCTGCCGTCAATGCCCGGCTGCCATTCCAAGCCTCTGCAAAGTGGCATTAAAAACCACCCTGAACTCATACACTGTCAGGGGGAGGAATTCTGATGCCGAAAAAATGGCCCGTCCCTCCGGGGCGCCACACGGCGGTAGTCCACAACCGCCTGAACCGGGCAGATATCCACATCGGCAGCTCTTTTCAGGTGGTCCCACTGGCCCTTACCTCGCTGGTCGGTCTTAGAACACCTTAAAAACAGAAACACGGTTAACACCCAACTGACAATCGCCCCATCGCAAGGTCCTGTCCCCGGGGGCGACTTTAGAAAGGGATAATACCTCGCTCCAAATGCAGAATGCTGTTCCTGTCACGGGTTGATCCCCAGTCCTGACAGGTAATTTGCTGGCTGTACAGTAACAGGCCTGAAGCCTTGGCCAGACCAGGACTGCACAGCATCCTGGGAGCTTCATGCTGATGCAATATCAGGTGATATTGCATCAGGTGATTTCATGTGAGTGTGTGTGTGTGTGGCAGCAACAGCACAGTCAGCATGACTGCACAGTATTCCCAATGCTGTGATTGGCTGCAGGAAGTATAAATGTCCAGCAGAGGCAAGCAAGTGTGTGGGAGAAGCAGAGTATTGTGAGCCGGAGGCTACGTTGGTTGGAGAGTGGATCGTGTACCATTTGTACTACTTGGTCTTTGTAAATATCTGTACATTAGTAAAGGAGGAGTGTGGTGGAGAACTTCTGCCTCTGAGTCTTCCTTGTCGCCGGGGGTGATAGTGCTTCGGCCTTGAGGTACAGAAACAACAACAGCTGTGCAGCTGTCTGCCGTGCCAAGCCGTCAGCAGAGCTCCAGCAGCAGAGTGGAGCTGTCCCGGAGCGGCTTGAGCACAACGCAGCTCGCATCAGTTCCAGAACCACCATTCAGAGCGCGATACCAAAGTCTTTCGAGGCTGAAGGTTGCCAACAGTATAACTTGGGTGTGAACTAAAATGCAGAATTATTCTTGGACATAATTGGATATAAATATAATTCTCATTAGATTTGAAAGAGCTTTGTTTTCTCTGCACCAGCTTTGAAAGAGCTTTGTTTTCTTTCCTTTAGTTTCTCTCTCTGTCAACTGGACTGTTATCTGCAAGTGGTATGGAAGGAATGCGGATGGCAGAGTAGTAATGACGCAGTGGAAGTAAGGAGAATAATACATTGTGGACATCTAGTGAACTAGAGAGAAATTGCAAAATGGATTCTGTTCCAGAAACGTGGCTACAGAAAATCTGGATTAATATGGAGAGATTGCTTGTTATGGAGCGACAACAGCTGAGTTGGTCCTCGCAGATTGAAGCCAGTCTGGAGACTCTTTCCCAACAGATAGATATGTACAAGGAACAATTGGAAGATGCGAAGAAACAAGCAGAAGATAAACAAGGGAGTGAAAAAGCAGACAAGGAGGAAAATCAACAGGATGATCAACAGGATGAAGAAGAGGCACTGATGGAGATCAATAAAGATACAATGGACAGAGTAACAGGAGTGCACAAATTTGTTGGAACAAGAAGGAGAAAATATATCCGAGTTCACTGAAAGAATGAACACACCCTATATAAGAAAGCGTGGATCTATCAGATTCTGTTATAGAGATAAATTATTAAAGATATTACGGGAGAAAAATGAAAAGAAAGAAAGAAAAAGAACCCTGAGGGGTAATCTGAGGGTTAAAGAAAATTGGAAAATTTATTCAGTTAATATTTATTAGCCCAAATTTATTTGAAGGAAAAAAAAAAGAATACGTAAGAAATTGATAAATATGATTTAGAATGTATTAAAAAAAAATGGGAAAAATATTTTAAAAATATAGCTGGAAATGTAAACGTGTGGAGTTTATGCTTGGTAGAAAGTGAATATTTAGAAAATATAGTCTAGGGCAGGGGTGCTCAATAGGTGGATGGCGATCTACCGGTAGATCGCAAGGCAAAATGAGTAGATCGCGGAGTACCGACCCCCCCTTCAGGTGCCTCTGGGAGGAAACGCTGGGAGTAAGGCCCATTGTACTCAATGGGGCTTACTCCCAGGTAAGTGTGGCTAGGATTGCAGCCTCACAGCCTAATCCTAGGCATGTCTACTCAGGAGTAAGTCCTGTTATACTCAGTGGGGCTCAAGGTACACCAACATACATTGTACACATAAATGTTATATGTTATGATGGCGCGAACATTGTAAAAAAAACTCTGGTAGATCTCCGGGCCTTGCTGGGTTTCAAAGTAGCTCTCGAGCCAAAAAAGTGTGAGCACCCCTGGTCTAGGGCATTAGGGAAAATTTATTGTATATTATATAAATAAATGGATCAATCAATAAGAGGTAGAAATAGATGAAGAAGAAAATTAGGAGATATAGTATGATTAATTAGTAATGGTATATGGTATTTAGTGCTCCTAAATGTATGTTATATGTTTGTATGTCTCTGTGTGTTAATTATAAATAAATAAACAAACAAACAAACAAATGAATGAATGAATGAATGAATGAATGAATGAATGAATGAAAAAGAGCTGGAAGATCCAGGTTCAAATCCCTTCTAAGTCATGAAGCTTCCTTGGTGACCTTGGGCCAGTCACTACCTCTCAGCTTCATCTACCTCAGAGTACATCTACATCATGAGGACAAAAGAAAGAAGGAAATATTCCACCATGAGCTCCTTGGAGGAAGGGCAGTATAAATATGTGAAAAATAAATAAATAATACATATCTATCCCTCCGGCTACACAGCAGCAGTAGGCCAAAAACCCCTTAATCTGGGGGAGATTTTGATCAGCAACCTGTTACTCGAATCTGAAGCAACAATTCCGGTCTGCATTGTGTCAAGCTAGGGTCTCTACGGTACATAAAATTCTGGATTCTTGGAAGGCTCCCAAATCACATTCTAGCTGGGTAGTTATCATATAACTTGTTCTACATTGCTTCTCTTCAGTTGTACAGCTTGCTTGCCATAGTGATAATGAGGAAATGAAATATGGCTCACACTATCAATCCTTGACTCCCTTCCTTGCAATTCAGAACAAGGAAGACATATACATAGTTACAAAATATCATCTTTAGCATGTAGAATTTTTCTTCTTCAAAACAACATTTTTTGTGTTCATTTTGGGCCGCAATAATATAATGAACAATTTAGGGGAAAAAATGCAACCCAGTAACCCAGCAGTGGAGCCCAAAATGGAGAAAATCTCCACAGCCACTGTGTACTTCCCCTTGGTGCTCAGATAGGTTGGAACAAAGGAGACCCAGACACTGCAAAAGACCAACATGCTGAAGGTGATAAACTTGGCCTCATTGAAAGTGTCAGGCAGTTTCCTGGCCAGGAAAGCCACAGTGAAGCTGACACTGGCCTGAAAGCCCATGTAGCCCAGGACAAGGTAAAATATGGTGTCTGAACCCTCATTACATTCCACTATGATCTGCCCAGGTAGTGAGAACATATCAAGATCTGGGAAAGGAGGAGAAGTACTGAGCCAGCTGGTACATATTCCAAGTTGAATTAGGGAGCAAAAAAAGATAACACAATGCGACAGTTTTTTCCCCACCCATTTCCTCATCTTGTTCCTTGGGTTGGTGGCCATGAATGCCAGAACCACGGTGATGGTTTTGGCCAAAACACAAGACAGTGCAAGAGAAAAGGCATTTCCAAAAGCAGCTTGTCGGAGGAGGCAGGTCATCCTGCCGGGTCGTCCGACGAACATGAAGGAGCAAAGGAAACAGAGCAAGAGGGAGATCAGGAGAAGGTAGGTCAGATCCCGATTGTTGGCCCTGACGATGGGAGTGTCTTGATATTTCATAAAGATTCCAAGCACCAAAGCTGTGAGCAGAGAAAAAGAAACTGTGGTGGAAACCAAACTTATGCCCAAAGTTTCATTATAGGCTAGAAAAGTGATGTCTTTTGGGGTGCATTGAGTTTGATGCTGGTTTGGATGCTGGTCCTCTGGGCATTCTTCACACTGATCCATATCTGGAAGAAGGAGAAATGTTCAGTGCACTGAAAGAGTGTGGAACATCTAATCTTATTAAAAATGCTCACTGGAGGAGCTTATGTTCTGCTGGTAGAGGTTGCAGAATCCATGCAAAAGTGCTGGCACATGGCAGGCATGCAGAACGAGGCTGCCAGCACAGTTGCTGGTGGCAAAGACACGATCTGCTGGCACCAAGCAAGGCTGTGCAGAGAGAGAAGTGTTATCTTCTCTGGAACTGAAGTTGTTATTTGTTGCAGCTGCCATGCTGGCTGCCATTTGATATTTTTTTTAAGATACCCAGATACACTGAGAGCCATCGTGGTTTTGGAAGAACTGATATCTTCCTCCAACAGTACCCTGGGAAAGCATGTCATCCAGGATATAGTGGGATATTAAAAAAGGCAATCACAAGGCAGTTTTGCAGAGAGCAAAGAACACAAAATGACAAATAGGGAGTCATGAAAAGAACGGAGAGAAATGGAAAAATAACTAAATGTATGGAGGCTTATGGCCCACCCTATCTAGGGATCTTGCACTGGATGAAGGGCTGCTGGCACGCTGGCGGCGGCACCCAATGCACCATCCTGGGGTGGGGGGAGGCCAAGCAAGACTGGTGGGAAGGTAAAATACTTAGCAGGTTGTTGCCCACCACATGATCCCTGGTGGGACTTCTCAGATCTGTGCCAGCCTTGTTGGTGGCATAAATAGGAAACTGTTGCATAGGGAAACTGTTGGGTGTGTGTCCACTGCGACTCACTGCATCCTACCCCAATATCTACCCTTCTGTCTCAGTCCTGTCAACAGCCAGTCTGTACCACCCTGCTAACGGTCTGCGGCTTTCCCCCTGCTGCACAAGCATCTATGCTGCAGCCACCGGCAGAAGGGCTGCCAGGGTGGCAGGGCTGACATGGTTCTGGAGGTTAGGAATGGGCTGTAAATTAATGAAAACAAATGCAGAAAGCATAATATGTACCTCATATGAAACAGAAAAGGGCTGGAATTGGCAAAAGGGAAACATTTTTATTTTTCTCCACATAGTCCATCTTTGAGAACGCTTGGATAGCATCTGTGGAATCACATACCTGTTTGATTAGAAATGGTCCCCTCTGGGCACTGAAAACAATCATAGCAGCAAGACGGGTCCACTTCACGAACCTTTTTGTGATAGCCAGGCTGGCATCTCTCAGTGCAGATAGAATGGGGCAACGTCTACCCAGAGATAACAGAGTATGAGATTTAAATGGCTGTGATTTAGGCCCCAATCCTAACCAACTTTCCAGCACTGGCATTGCTGCGCCAATGGGACATGTGCTGCATACTGCAGTTGGGTGGCACTCATGGAGGTCTCCTCATAGTAAGGGAAAATTTGTTCCCTTACCTCGGAGCTGCATTTCCCTTACCTAAGTGCTGGAAAATGGGTTGGGATTGCACACTAATGTATTGATTCTTTTTTTTTGCTACCTGTAATTTTATTCATATTTTATTTTATTCTAACATTTGCGCAGTAATGAATGTGAAATACAATAAAGTCAAATATTTACTGGCTTTCCCTTTGGAAACAACCCTCCATCCAATCACAGTGTTAATAACATGACCATTCCATATACTATGACTATGTTAAATCCATAATTAATATATTATTATGGATTTAGGGGGTATGATACTTCACAGATACTGGCTTCCTAGCAGAACCTAGAATTTTCGCACCAAGGTGTGTTCCTTAGTTTATCTTTTTTCTTTTCTTTCTTTTTTTTTGAGAAATCTGAAAGATATCCAGTGAATTCCTAAAACTGACTCAATTACTATTGGAATTTCATTTCAATATTCTTTCCCTGCAAATAGGTGTAGGTGTAGTCTTGCTACCAGATGAGGAAAGGCAAGATGAAGATGACAAACTTCTAGGCTGAATCATAATGAGGGATTCAATTGGGATGCATACATACTCTCACAATAGTGCATCACCAATAGTGCACAGCAGGAGAATTCCCGTGGGTATCAGAATTCCAGGATCACCCAACGCTGACATTCTTTACTTGAAAGCAGTATCTATTCTCAGGAAATTATAGGGGTAAGTGAATCATCTATTGGGTTCTAGTATTTTTTCCAGGATTGTGGGGGAGGGAGGCTACACCTGCCTAGCTGAAGGAGAGACAATTTAAAGTTCATTGTTGTTCAGCTGGCCATAAACAATGAGGGACATGAGTTAAGTGAACAATCAGGACCCTTTGGTATCAGCTAATAGACAAATATGTTTCTCTTTGAAAACTTCTTTGATTCAGCGGGATTGGCCTAGGCTAGAAACCCTTGGAGAGTCTTCTATTCTTCAGCACCAAAGGACACTCAGGACCTCTGCTGAAGAGAGGATTTGCTCCAATGCCAGGGTAGGTGGAATGATGAGAGCAAATCCCAATTACTGTCACTGAGACTTGTTGAGCTCAGCCTCAACTTGAGCAGTATGGATGGCAAGAAGACAGTCTGCATCTCAGCAAACCCAAAAATATTCCTGCATGAAGTTCAGGAGTTTGAATTATGTTAGCTAAACAGCTCTTGTTGTTCAATGTCAAGAATTCTTTCTTTGATGATTCTGTAAGCAGCATCACAACCAATCATGCCTAGCTCTGCAGTGTCCAGCCCTATTGACTTGAGTTTGGTTAGAAGATCAGTGATCTCTAATGGCAGGACTGAATCCGACAGTAATTGGAGCATTAGACCAGAGGAGGTAGGGTTAAATAAAATCCTAAACCAAAATTTCAGTAATCTTAGCCAAGCAGTCGTCTTTAGCCGAATTAACCCCACCTCGAGACACAGAACCGAGTAGGGAACGCACCTGGGTAAACCCAAAATCTTCCGCAGAAAGGAGGCTTGAATGCGTTCTAATGGTTAGTTAATAGCCTTATACCAGATGGGAGAGCCATAAAGGACCAGGGAAAGAATCTTTCCCTTAAACGCCTCCAGAGTGGCTGGAACATAACCATTGCCACAGGTAAAAAAGAAACGGGAAATAGCTGAGGACGCCAGTTTGGATGCGTTCTGCACTGCCTTACGATGAAAAGCCCAAGTGAGCCTGTAATGGAAGTTGACAACAAGAGCTGTTTAGTGCCGTCAGAACCACATGCTCTCCACTCTATCTCCATGTTCCAATCAGTTTTGGGAAACCGGCCTCCTTCTTTTATCACCTGGAGTGCCCACAGGCTCGGAGAGCATTCACACTTGCAAGATGTAATGCTTTTCCATCAGCTGTGTTATCGGGCAGGTTCAGTGGTATTCCCTACTCGGAGAGGAAATGCAAGTGTGGTAGGGATTGTATTGAGACCATAACACATACCCTTTTCTACTGCCCACTTCATGACGTCTCACGCAAGAAATATCTAGGCCCTTTGCTAACTAGGATGCAGGGCTGGGAGGACTCAATCATGCTTCAGTCTCTCCTTTCCACACCTGACTCTGAGACCCTTGATAGGGTCACTGCCTTTTTATCTGGGGTAATTGCCAGGCAGAGCTCTGGAACTCTGGGCAGTATGTGAGGAAAAGACTGATGTCTTTGTATATTTTTGTTTTGTTTTGTTCTTTCTCTGTATTTTATGCCAATAAAGATCTTACTGATACTGAAACTATGTTAGCTAATTATGTTGGAGATGTTTGTTGTTCTAGGTTTATTGAACCCATCAGAGCATTCTGGCAATGTATTATTGGATCAGGATGTGAACACGGTCACCTGCTATGTGTCAGAATTATGGAGGTTATCATAACTGCTCTAAATATGTGAGATATATATTTGTAGGTTTAATGCAAAAGGAGTTAGAAAGGAAACAGCCAAGTCCTAAACCTGAACATATGGAAAGCCAACCTGATTGTATTTTCTGGGCCATGTAATGTCACCTTCTTTAATCGTAAATGTTTGGCCCGAGGAAGCCTGTGAACCCATCGTTCCAACTCTTCTTTGGACGAATGATTTATTTGGGAAAACCACCCAGTTCACAATGTCGTATCCATTGGAGAGTTCCATGTGTTCGTTGAAGAAGACCTCGTCCCCAGCACTGTTGTTGAACCGGAGTGTTCTCAAGAATGGATGGAGCTGTAGAGGAAGAGGAAACCTCAAGATTAAGAAAACAGGACACAGGTTTGCTGGAATATAGGGATTTTCACATAGAAAACTGTAACTCCCCCTTCCCCTTCTCACATTATGAAAGGCACGACTATAGGAATTGGAAATCTTTGAATATTGTTTGAGGAAAGCATTTGTTTCTTCTGACAAATGTTCTTTTTGGGAAGAGTAATGCAGCAGAGTTCTGGGAGGATTGATAGTGTAACTTGCTAATATGGTCATGGAGAATATTTAACCATGGAGAGTGATAATATAACCTCAGGATTGACAAAATAGGACACAGATTGCACAGGGCATCCCCAGAGATGTGTTTAGCATAGGGACAGGGGGGCATTGGTAGGAGGGCATTTTGAATGCAGGGGTGTTTTGGGATGGGGGAGGATGGAAGGGGCTGGGACAGGCCTGGGAGGACTGGGAATGGCAGAGGCCTCCCACACTGTATCCTAAATTCCGTCTTGAAGAAGACCTCATCCCCAGCACTGTTGTTGAACTGGAGTATTCTCAAAAACGAATGGAGCTGTAGAGAAAGAGAAAAGCTCAAGACTGACAAAACAGTTCACAGGTTTGCAGGGATGTAGGGATTTCCACTGAAAAAATTGTAAACTCTCTCTCTCTCTCTCTCTCTCTCTCTCTCTCTCTCTCTCTCTCCCTTAATGGCATTATTATAGGCATTGGAAGTTTCTGAATATCATTTAGGTAGACTTTTCTCACAATGGCATTTCTGATGTAATGAAACTGCACATTCTGTGAGCGAGTCATGATCCCTGTTGAAGCTTTTATAGCACCTGCCCCGTCCCTGTTTCCTGGATTTGGAATGTCGGAACCCTAGCATGTGAAACTGTGTGAATAGTCTCTCCATGGGGAAAGCTTTCATTTCTTCTAGCAGGCAGGGCAGGAAAAACAGTTATCAGCACCAGCAGTTCTGCCAATATCCTATCCATCTATCTGGGATCACTCAGACTTGCACCAGCAAAATTGCTGATGGAGGTATGAGTCATCCCACCAGGACAGCAGAGGCTTAGCCCAGGGCAAAGGAAGAACTATTCCTTACCTGGAGGGGATCACAGTGACCCCCCCCCCCAAAGGATGCAGTACATGGTGCAGTTGCTGGTCTGAAAGCCTATCCGAACATCATGGGGGGATGGAAAAACAATCCTGATAGATAAGATGAGGGGACCCCCTGGTGTTTGAGAAGGAATGGGGATGAAACCTACAGAAAAGAATTAGCATGTTTTGTTTCATGTTCTGCTTCATGCAGTAACCATCCCCTTACAACAGTACTGAAAGAAAAAGGTCTTACCTTCTATCAGGCTCTTGATAACAAGACTAATAGACATAGAAAGGCAAGAGATTTTGGCTGCAGCACAAAAAAAATGTTCACCCCTAAATTTCCATCTTAACAATTCCTTTGGTCTACAACCAAAATACCTGTCCTTCTTAGAGTGCCCCTTTGAAAGGAGGGCTTTTACATTAGCCGGATACAATGTGTTGCCTTCTAATGACCTACTTGGTAGGTTTAGAAATGCCCCAAAGGAAGAATGATTTTGCAATTGTGGCCTCAGAGAGGTAGACTCTCTTCCACACATTGTTCTGCATTGTGCTTTTAATCAGGTGCTCAGAGACGAGTATCTCCCCTCATTATCAGGAAACAAAAAAAGTCTCTTCTTTACAACTTTTGCTGGCAGGTGAATTTGAATCTGTGACCCTTCCAGTTGCTAAATTTCTACATTTGAGCAACTTGAAGCGGGCTAAGTTGCTGGTTCTAAGCAACTTGGAGTAACTGTGTAAGCAAACTGGTGTGTTTTAACTCTTATTTCCTATCTCTCTTTTAATATATACCTTCATACATGACTGTTTGGAGATATTAGTTGTAAAACTATATGCCTAATAAAGGTTTGTTGTATGTTGTATGTTGAAAAAGGTCTTACATTACCTCCCAGGGCTGTGTCATCTGAAGCCCCAATTTGAGTCCTCGTACCCTTGTCATGTGCCTGGATGAGTACCTAGCATGTAAAGCATGTGCCAAGGCAGAGACTGCATTGTAGATACTGTAGCTCTCAGCAGACATCCTCATTTCAAACTGTGTCCCCGGAAGATTCTCCAGCTTTTCGACCCCTGTACAGTTCTTGAGATTCAGCCTAGACTCCAAGGGATTTGGGATTGATGTTAAGCACCCAAATGCCAAAGACCAGAATTGTTGGAGAAAAATATAATTTTGGTGGTTGTAAGGGTTAAATGTCTGGAGAAAGGTGGAAAATCCTGGCACCTCATTTTTGTGGACTGCTATGGATAAAGAACCATGGAAGTGTCTGATATATGAAGCATTTTGATAAGGTGTTGAGGTAAAATCCCAGTGGCCTGCTGTGATCCAAACCTTCTCCATGGATTTGGTTGCCGGTGGTTCATATGTATTTAGCAGCACTTTTAGACGTAGCATATATAGTGTGTTCCCATATGTAACAATCACATTGGCTTTTGTTGCATTAAGAGCGACCAGAATGTTTTGTGTAGCGAATATGCTTTTCTTGTTTTCCATATCTATAGTAACAAATGGCACCCTTTCTGCAAAGGCAATACAAATCCCATTCTTACTGAACATAGTTGTCAACCTTTCCCCAAAATCTTCTCCACTGTCATCATGTGAAAAAATGAGGCCAATCCAAGTCCACCCAAAATATTTGATCAAATGCACAATCTCTTCATATTTAGAGGCTTCATTTGGAACCATTTGGTATAAAGTAGGGAACTGAGTTCTGTCCTTCAGTACTGAGTGAAGAGGTCCATAACTGAGCTAAGGAGTAAGAAGAGGGAGATTTTTTAAAAGCCAGGCTAAATGGCAGTTTGGGCACCGAATCCACTCACTATGTGAAAGCACTTAGAGTGGAGGGTCATTTCTCATTTCTTCTCTGAAGACAGATGCATGAAGAATCATAGGGAGATGTGAAAGGAAATGTCATCTGCCGTGTTCCTTTTTAAATTCTCTCTTCTGATCTCTTTGCTTAGCTCATAATTTTCAATATTGGTTTGGAGTAGGAGAACCAGAAAGAATAGCTGCAGGTCCCAGTTGACCCATGGCGGCTGCTGGGACTCACTCTGGGGCAATGGAAAAATTTTCCTAATGTGGAAGGCACCACTGGCTCAGGCGGTACCATTCATTACTGGTCATTTAGCAGTGGTGACTGTTTGGGGGATGATCAGGGACAGTACAGGTAGGGATCTGGGTTGGGATCGAGCTGTGCCAGGGGCATTTGGGGAGCATGAGAGGGAAGATCATGGTGGCATTTGCCTACGCTGTTATCCTCCTTTCCTAGCCTGGACCTCCCCTGAGGAGTTTCCTCAGGCTTATGTCAGCAAAAGAGCTGGCTTAGATCTAAGGAGTCCCTCTAGAGACTGGGCAGGCTACAAAGAAAAAAGTAAAAAGAAAATTTACTGACTCCTCCTGGGCTGTCTTGTTCCACTCCAGCTGCATGATCTGAGCTGGCGGGGGATAGGGTTGGACTCCAAGTGTGGTACAATAGAGAGAGTTTGTTGTCTGCATAGCAAATGTGTAAATGAGATCCCCAATTCCCTTGTACCACCCCCTACCTGTGGGATCTTGTATAGTCCTAAGACCGTGGCCATTCGGAAGGAAGTGTATGACTGCAGACCTCCAACAACTGCAGCCATCTTATATTTTTCTCCACACCGGAAATTAGGGAAGTTTTTATTGCGTTCAGATAGCAGGGAAAGGGTGATATCATATATTATCTTTTGGCAGAGGTCATCATAGATTCGGAAGCCAAGAGTGGCATTGGGTAACAGGTTTGGATTCTTGTTGATCTCATCAATGGCAAAAATGAAGGCCAAGGAATGCTGGTTGTTCTTTCCCATAAAACTACCAAAAAAAAGTGAGTTTTTATTTATTTTTTTTGAATTTTGTATGCGTTCATTTTCATTCATTGCACTCCAGCCTTTTAGAGGCTTGGGGTTAGCACCATGTTCCAAGCCTGCTAAAAATGTAAAACAAAAATTATAATAACCAATTCTACAGTTAGCATGACAAATATTACTGACTTCTGCCATCCAGATGTGTTTGAAGTAAGAACTGTGCAGTAAGATCAGCCCTGTAGTCCCATTCAGATTTGCAAGGTGTCTGGGGCTGCTTTTAAAAAAAGTCTTTGGATATCATTGTTTAGTTTAGTAGGGATTATCAGATTTCAGAGAACTACAGACAGTGCAAGGTTATGGGGAGCCCTCAAAGACATTATGCTTCATGGTGCTACTCTTTCCGCACAGAGTTTGATTTGAAGAGAATTGATTTAACCGCAACTGCGACTTGGTAATCCTGACAAAAACACTGGAAATCATGGTTGCATACTGTTGTAGATGAGCAACTATAAAACATTGTGTGCCCCATTCAAAAGCACTGACAGCAGAATAATTGAGGAGTATCCCTAATGCTGATTAATCATTTCATACATGGTTTGCAGTAGGCTCCTTTTCACAGCAATAAATGTCAGAGTTCACAGTCCTGAAGTTCCTCTGTATTGATCTGATTAAAGTACAACTTGTTTATGAATATTACAACTGCATTTTATTATGAAATAAGTTAGACCTTGAACAAATTACCCTTACCAGAATCAGACCAATTTTTTTTTAAAGAAAACCCCAGAAAATCTGAGTTGATTTTAGAATTTCAATGGTAAAGTGGGTTTGTCAATTTAACAAACATACCAGACTTTCAAAGAACTAGCAACCTTATCAAAATCAAGTCAGACCTTTTTTAAAAAAGAATAGAATCTGACGATTTGAAGGATACTGTGGTGAGGAAAGATTTTTGTTAGGTGTAATAAGCAGAAACCCTCTGTCTGTACGGAAACTTAAAGGCCAACCTGCACAAACCTTGCTAAATAGTGCCCATTATACTGTACTGGATTTAAACCACACACACACTTACTAGACCACTACATTATCATTGACATTCAGAGGGACAGTCTTGAAGGACTCAATTTGTAACAGACCCACATTCATGGACAGAATTCCACCAACCACATGGTTTCCTGGTCTGAAATAATCAAATCCATATCTCGGAGTTGTTGCTCTGCAGAGTCCTTCCAAGGGCTTGCTCACAGACTGAGGCAGGAACAGAAGGAGGAGGAAGAGGAGCAGGATCTTTGAGGAGACCATCTCTTTGCCTTTCAAATTTGGAATCTTCATAGATCGCTAACAACATTCAATGCACTTTTTAAATGCTGAATATTGTAAGTGTGCTTATTCTTGCCCTGGTGTTGGATCTGAGATACTGTTCCTCTTCACTGTGAAGGAGCTCAGCTGTCTTCTGAATTTGCACAGCTCTCAGTAGCAAAAACATCTTCTTTTATAGCAGGCTTTGTGACTTATGCAAGTTTGAAAGTCTCCAATCCATTGCTTTCTCTGTCTCTTCCCCCCCCCCTTTTCTGTTGTTTATGAATTTGAAAGTTACTTTTGAACATCTCCTGGGGCTTCCTTGCAGAGAACACTCAATCACAATATAATTATAGATAATGATCATTCCAAACTCACAGGCTCCACGTTAGGTTGTCTGTATGGTTGAGTATCCAGAGCCAATGTTTATGTATAGAGTCCCCAGAGGCACACTCAACTGTGATGGGTCAACAGGTGAGATCAAAGAGGCCTTTGTCATCTTGGAACATGCGTTTCTGCTATTTATGGTGCAGCTAAGCATTAGAAAATTGTGTGTACTTCTCATGTGATCTCACACATCTACCCTTTTGAGTTCTTCCTAGAATTAGAACAATAATAATATTCCACATAGGCCTGTCTTCATTGACCCAGATCCCTCTTAACCATTCATGACTTTCCTCATAAACTTTGCCATCCTTCCTTATTCCTAGTTTCCCCTTTCCCACAACCCACTGCAGTGCTCTAACATAGCATAGGTTGGGGTTCTTATGTGTTACTATATTTCTCCTTCTTAAAGAACAGGTCCTTGGTGCTCACTTGTGACCTTATGTAGAAAGTAGGGGCAAAAATGCAATGTGAAGTGCAATCCTGAGCTGCACATGGGCTGGCGCAAGTCCCTTATGTCGGCCCAGGAGGTCGCAAATGTGCCATAAGAGATTACAGATTCAGAGTATATTGATTGATATAGCCTGTGGATGCTAGCATTAGCCTTCACGCCGACAGAGGGAGAGAGCCTTGTGTCGGCATGGCTGGGCCGAAATAAGGCTCTCGGGTAGGCAGGGAGAAGGTGGGAGGGAGGCGTTCCTGGGTGGGGGGAGGGCGGGAAGCCAGAAAAACAGAAAAAAAAAATGTTTGAGGAGTGTTGTCAAAAACCAAGACAGGGAAAGCAAGTTTTTCTAGTAGTGGAAAGTTTTTCAAGAGTGGGAAACAAAGTAAAAAGTGTAAACTTGTCCTGAATGAAAGCAATACAAAAACTTCCTAAATCAACTGTAATAGTGAATAAAATAACAAGCTATATATGAATGATGAGCCTAATTCTAGCAGAGCATAGATCACATAGAAAATGTGTGATGTGTACCCCATTTGTGTATAAAAATTGTAACAAGAACTGACCTGGTGTGATGCTTCTTGGTGTGCACCTACTGGCATCCTTTATCATGATAAAGTTTGTTTTCTTCTTTTTCTTTTCACGGACTCTAGTGTCTTTTCTTTTGTGCACTGGGCAGAACCTAAACCTGAACTCAACGTGGGAACCTCTGATTTATGCAACACTGCCAAGGGTTTGATCCCAAGTCTCAGTGGAGGCAGCAAAATGTGTAAAGAACACATTTCAATGGGTAGCTTCACTTTTTATTGAAATTTCAGTAATTGTACATGATCATCTACTTTATCCTACGGAGCTTCACTTCAGATGCACACCTTGCTTACCACAGTAATAGTGGGGTTATGCAGTGGTGTCACTAGGATTCGCATCACCCGGTGCAGGATGCCAGCGTGTCACCCCCCATGCAGTGGGCGGGGCAACACCCCAGGTGGCGGGCGTGGTGATGTATCATCACTCTGCTCCCACTGGTTTTTTGGCTATACCTTTTGACAGAACAAAGATAGAACACATTCTGCATGAAACTACGCATTGATTGATATACAACATGATGGTATTATTCCTCCAAACTGTGATTTCAGTGATTTTGGTCACTAGCGATGTCACTCCCCCCCTGGGTGTCAAATTACTAACACCTTATTGCAGCAGTTCTCAAACTTTTAGCACTGGGACCCACTTTTTAGGATGGCAATCTGTCCAAGACCCACCCGAAGCGATGTCGTGGTGGAAGTGACATCATCAGGCAAATTAAAATAAATAAGTATAAATAATTAAACAAATAATTAAATAAGCAGAATCTGGCCCTGGTCCACAAAGTAAATTTCCTCTGTAGCCTGCCTGCAATAACACCCCCCTCCAAAACCAGTAAGGTTTTCAGCCCTACTCAGCGCCCAGTTCAATTAAAAAACTTCTGTTTAAACCAGATCACTGTCAGGATCCACCTGGCTTTGCAAGTCTCAAAAAGGTTCACCTTATCAGCTGAAGCCTCTTTAGATCCTTTTTAGTGGGGGGGGGGGCTGCATTCTGGAGCACTTGTTGAGCTCCAGGTGCATAGGATCAGGACCATTCTGGTAGCCTTGCACTCTCCTTCACCTGATTTCTACACCAGCCAAGGCATGTTTGCTTACTCATGAGTAAATGTGACCATGAGGCTTAGTTTCGCTTTCCATAGGGCTCAATACATTCATCTGTTTGGAGGGAGGGACTTACTTCTGAGGTGTTTTGGGGGGCTGCATTCATTGGATCAGGACCATTCTGGTGTCCTTGGATTCCTGTCAGCCTGCCCTCTCTGAAGGACTAAGGCAAGTTCACCTACTCATGAGTAAACATACGATACGGCTTACTATCACTTTCCATAGGGATCCATGCATTTTTTGTCCTCCGGTTTATTGGCCATAACTTTTGATAGAAAGGAGCTATTTCACTCTGGTTTTTTGTATTTCATTCCACTAGAAATTCTGCACCCAATGGTATATAATATGATGGGGTTACTCCTAACCACTGCAATTTTAGCATGACACCCCCAGTGCACGTCACCCCCCTGTGCGCGCCACCCGGTGCGGTCCGCACCGTCCGCACCCACCTAGCAACATCACTGGGGTTATGTATATATGCAGGATTGTATATATCATTCATTGGACACATAGGACTGTGATCTTTGTAGATAATACACAGGAAAAATTTACATATTTAGAAAGTATGCATGGCTAGTTGACAGAATTCCTTTTCTTCAAGAAGAGTTTCTTGGTATTCACATCTGGCCTCAGCAGAATAATGTATATTTTAGGGGCAAAATTACAACCCAGCAACCCAGCAGTGGAGGCAAAAATGGAGAAGATTTCCATGGCCACGATGTACTTCCCCTTGGTGCTCAGATAGGTTGGGACAAAGGACCCCCAGACACTGCAGAAGACCAACATGCTGAAGGAGATGAACTTGGCCTCATTAAAAGTGTCAGGCAGCTTCCTGGCTAAGAAGGCCACAGTGAAGCTGGCAATGGCCTGAAAAACCATGTAACCCAAGACATTGCAAAACATGGCGCCTGAGCACTCGTTACATTCCACTATGATCTGCCCAGGTAGGGAGAACATATCAAGATATGGGAAAGGAGGAGATGCCACTAGCCAACTGCCACATATTCCAAGTTGAATGAGAGAGCAAAAAAGGATCACCCATTTGGACAGGCTCTTTCCCACCCATTTCCTCATCTTGCTCCCCGGATGTGTGGCCATGAATGCCAGAACCACAGTGATGGTTTTAGCAAATACACAAGAAAGAGCAAGAGAAAAGGCATTGGCAAAAATGACTTGTCGAAGGAGGCAGGTCATCCTGCCAGGTCGTCCAATGAACATGAAGGAGCAAAGGAAACAGAGCACGAGGGAGATCAGGAGAAGGTAGGTCAGATCCCAATTGTTGGCCCGGACGATGGGGCCAACAGTCTTGATATTTAATAAAGATTCCAAGCACCAAAGCTGTGAGCAGAGAAAATGAAAGTGCAGCGGTAGCCAAACCCATGCCCAAAGGTTCATCATAGGCTAGAAAAGTGATGCCTTTAGGGATGCATTGATTTTGATGCTGGTTTGGATGCTGATCTTTAGGACACTCATCACACTGATTCACATCTGAAAGAAACAGAGATATCCACTCTATGAGAGAACTCTGTAGAATTTAGAATCACCCCAAGCCGCAAACAGACCTACCTTATAGTTATCCCATTGAACTCAAAGGAGCTTGTAGGGCTTTCTGGACTATTTTAACAGGCTCACAAAGATTTGAAGGGGGCGACTCAGTCCAAATCCCCTTTTCTGTCTGGGTACAACACTTTGAGAGGATTTTCCTGGACAGACATCTTCCCCAGGAAAACTGTGCAGATTTCTTAGATCCTGAGCTCCCCATCTGGTCCCCGGTGGAGGTAGAGAGGTCAGGCAGCTAACTGAACATCTAAAAAGTGGGAAGGCCCCTGGATCAGATGCAATACCCTCCAAATTGTCGTATAGCAATCCCGACTGGTGGGCACAACTCTCAGCCCCTCTCTTCTCTGAAATTAACAGAGTGGGACTTATCCCTCAAGACTGGCTAACTGTGACCATTGTCCCAATCTTTAAAAAAGGTGACCCCAATTCCCCAGCCAATTTGAGGCCTATCAGCTTATTGTTATTTGTTGGCAATGGAGCTTGCTCTGAGTAGGAACGGAATAATTGCAGTATCTCAGCTTCCCTCCGCATGGAAATCCCATGGCGTTGCCAGGCAGCAGAAATACCCACACACACAAAGAAAACTTCTGTAAAATCACAAATGCACAGAGCTGTGCTTTTCTTTGACTGTGGCAAGCAGTTTAAACAGTAGCAAACACCACATGTTAAGAATTTTTTTTCTAGGCTCTTTTCTCTGAATTTGCAGAGAGCTGGCTGAGCTGTGATGATGGTATGGCTAATTAGACTTTGAATCATCCATTATTAGCAGAGGCAGGATTCTTTAAAAAAACAAACCTTCCCCCCCCCCCCCCACACACACACATGCACTTGTTGAGAACAATTAGCAACTTTTTAAGCATCAGGGCTTGCCTGGCTCATTGAAATTGGAATCGCCTGTGATTGGATTAGAGCAGGGGTCTCCAAACCCCAGCCTGGGGGCCAGAAGTGGCCTGCAGTGAGCCTCTATCCAGCCCGCGGCCAGCCTCTTGTCCTGTGAAAGGCTTTGGCCTACTCAACCAAACACGACTGGAGCTGTGCTCTAGTTGTGTCTGGAGGGTGTTCTGAGGGCCCAAGAGGTTGAATGAATGAGCCCATTCATTAATTTATTTATTCATCTAAGTTCCATCTCTAATATATGTATTTAAATTTTATATTTAAATTTTTTCTGGCCCTCAACACTGCATTAGATATTTGATGTGGCCCTCTGGCCAAAACGTTTGGGGACCCCTGGATCAGAGGACAAAAGATTCTTTAGCCTCTTATTATATATCAGCTAGAGCAGGGATGTCAAACATAAGATCTGTGGTCTGCAGAAACTTGAAAGGCTGGTGCTGGGAGAGCCCAATTATCATACAGGTTACCCTTTCAGCAGTGCCACTTCTGCTGAAATGTCACTGCTGCAAGAGCGGTCTGTAGGATATTTGGACTCTCCCAGCACCAGCTTTTCAGCACTACCACTTCTGCCATGGTGCTGGAAGGGAGAGATGGAAGATAGCCTCAGAAGGTGCAGAATGGTATGGGGGAAGTGGCAGACTAAGAAGGGTGAGAAAGGGAGAAGATAGGTGCTGCTAAGGGACTGGGAGAGCCCAGCTATAATGCAGGCCATCCTTTTAGCTGCACTGCTGCTGACGCATTACTTTGCAGAGCACCTCTCAGCTACTGAGCTGCAAAAGCAGAGCTGCTGAAAGGGTGGCCTGTGTGATAATTGGACTCTCCCATATCTTGAAAATATCAGAATTAGAGTACTTTCTCTTTTGTCATCTGAAGCTAATTGAGAAAAAAACTGCTTATTTTTGGTTATCACATGCTTAATATAACTTCCTGCTTAATGGCATTGCTTCTGGTCCTCAGCAGGCGCCCTGAATGCCATTGGGTCAGCTGAATTAAATGAGTTTGATATCACTGGGCTAGAGTAATTAAACTAGATCTGCAAAAGTTAGGGTGCAAAATGCTAATGCAGCCATTTTCAACCACTGTGCCGTGGCACACCGGTGTGCCGTGAACGGTCCCCAGGTGTGGGAGAGGGTCATTTATCAATAGGACCATTGGGGGATGTGAGCCCCCATTGACAGCACAGTTTGCCTTGTCAATTTTCAAAAAACCGATGGTGTGCCTTGACCATTTTAGTGCCTTGCCAGTGTGCCTCGAGATGTAAAAGGATGAAAATCACTGTGCTAATGTGTGAAGCAGATGGACCTTGCTGACAATGGGAATGGCCTACAGGTGCATTTTGACACCATGAACATCAACAGGTAATTACTGGGGTTAATATTCCACTGAAAGGTTTCAATTGCATTGACTCATGAAGGCAAGTCCTTGGGCTTAAAAAATGCCAAAGTTCTCATTCTTACTTCATTTGGGGGGGATTTATGAATGGGCCAAATTACAGTGACTTTCAGCCCAATTCTGAGTTGCCCAGAGCACGGGGCTGCCATGTGCCAAAAATGGCAGCTGCAGCATCCTGAGCGCAACTGGACAGCTTCTAGCAGCTCCTCGGGGGAAGGGGACATTCCCCCAGGTAAGGACAGTAGCCCCAGAATGAGGCTACTCAATTCTGCAGCAGCTCTGGCTGCGCAGCCCAACATGGAGCTGGATCTGGTGGAGCTGAACTCTACGGGTCCTGCTCTCCTCCCACCCTGCTCCTTCCCCCCAGCATACCTCCTCCCCACCTATTGCACACCCCTGTCTCCCCCCACCCTTGAACAGCTCCACTCTGCCTCCTCCACACCCCCACCTACCTCTCCGCTGCCTGGTGGTTTGGGCAAGCGCCGAGCGTCTGAGCACTGGGTTTTCACCTGCACTAGCCCAGCGCCGGCTCATGCTGGGCTAACTCCAGTGCTGGGCCAGCACTAAGCTCTGCAAATGTGCCTTACAGCACATTGATGACAATGCGTGCCAGAGGTCAACTGGTGTGCAGAGTTCAGCATTGGGCTCTAAGTCCACTAAAACTCTTAATTTCTGCCCCCTTTTCTGTTTGATGCCAGGGTAATACACTTCTAAAAACAGGAGATTGGAAAAGGCTCATCTCTAAACTGCTACCAGTAAAAAAAATTAGATCTGGATCATTTTTGCCAACTTTAAAAATTATCTGCCCCACTCTAATCTGCACTCAAATTAAAACCATTCCTCGTTATCCATTCTAAAATTTTTCATTTAAGGTCTAGGAATATTGGGGGGCAGGGTACATCCTCTCGCAGAAGGTCAGCTTCCCATTTTACTCAGTGAGTACTTCCCCTCTGCTTTGAGCTCCGGAGACAGAGAAGGAGATGAATTTGCCTTACATGCACAAGAAGTAGTTTCATGAGGTTAGACTGAATTTTGGATTTCTCCCCTTCATTAGACAGAGATCTGGAAGTGTCCCCTTTCTAGGGTCGCTCCTGTAGGCTTTAAGGGAAGTGCTCTTTAGGACACTCAGTGGACGCAGCACTCCTGAAGAAGAGACGCCCTCGAGTGAGATGCATTGCCTGATGCACATCCCAGGCTCTCAAGGCATGTACATCTCAGGCAAAATGGAAAATAAAAATGGCAACCAAGAGGCGGCTCTGTAGGGAGCTGTTGCCACCACCAGGTGACCAGGAAGACCATTAAATAACAGAGCAAGTATTTACATGGGAAACAAACAGAACAACAGGACATGAAAGATGAAGGAATAGCTACAAGAGTAGCAGCTTAGAGATTCATTTACTCACGATTCATTGGAAGTAAGGTTACAGCATCTGATTGAGATCAGAGGTACACTAACTTAAGAGATAACAAGGCCCTGAAGCTGTCTTGTCCTGCGTGCCATGTGGTCAAGATGGCATCACCAGCAGAGCCTTGCTGGGAGCAGCAATCTTGTCTGGTCAGTGGTCGTGAGGAAGAGAAGGTGTGCTCAGAGAAGAAGGGATACTTATTGTGTCTGGGCCATGCCCCCACATAGGTCATCCAAAGGGGACAGGTAGGGTCACTGGGCTATGGCTTAACCCTTTCAATGGACAGTATCCTGCCACCTGTGGAAGCAGACGGAGTTGTACCAACTCCAACACCCCTTCTCAACTCCAGATGCCCAAGTCCAGCAGATTCATACTTTCACGTAGACTCTGAAACTTATCTTTTGTTTCTCTTTTGTTTCTCTCTCTGACCCTTCCCTTTGCCTTGGGTGGAGCTTAGGTACTGCTCCTTAGTGCCTGGCTGCTTTGAGTTGCAAATTTTTGCCACTTGGCCTTCCTTATTTTTGCCTTCCTAATTGCAAATAAAGCAGAGGCCATGCATCCACCAGACACTGCTGCCTGCGAAAAACCAAAACCTTCTTCCTATAACTGTCCCTGGTAGTGACTGCTAGGGAAACCCAGTTCATGTTTTGGTCGGTGCTGACGCAAGTTCCCATAGCCATAGGGGCATGGGTTCTGGGTCACGACGAGCGTCCGGAGCCGGCTGCCTGAAACGCTGCTCCTGAAAATGAGAGAGAGCATCAGCAATGCTGTTCTGAACCCCGGCCATGTGCCGTGCAGAAAAGAGGAAATTAACTGATCGGCACTGGAGAACGAAAGCTCTCACCAAGCGCATAACCCTGGGCGATTTAGACGTTTGCTTGTTGATGATTACCATGCATTCCCCAATAAATACAGCCGACAACAGGTATGGAATTAAAATGGGCCACTTTATTGAATTACAACAAGAGCAACAAGGCAAAATAGGGTAAACAATACCCATCCCAAGTGTGGGGTTCTAAGTGGGGGAAACGGCCCTAGCCGTCTATGCCCCCCAATCTCATAGGGTGTCCACCCAACTCCAGGCGTAGCTCAATTGTTATTAAGCCCGCCTTTCACCGTCGCCTGAAGAGGGTAAGCCAGCCTAACTGCTATGCCTTCAGGTCACCACTGCAAGGCCCCCCAAGTTCAGACCAGGGGCTAGCCAGCCTGCCACCCTGAGCCGGTCAAGCATCTTGAGAGCGGTTCTGGTTCACCCCTGTCCTTGCTGACTTAGATTGGACACCATAGCGATCCTGGGGAACTGACTATCCAACAAAGTAAAGTCCCTGCGGGCCTGGAGCCTCAAGGACATGGACGTCCTCTGACCCAAGTCATTCTCGCCCAAGCAGACCACAATTACCTGCGGCAGGGGATTGAGACCAATGAATTCCAAAAAGGCCAGGAAAAATTTACCCCAACACATACCCCACTCAAACTATGGAGTGTCCGCAGGTCAAGACCCTGGCTGGGCACCTCCCTCACGGACCTGTTGGAAAAAGAAGCACATCATGAGGTAAGCTCACCAACAGGCCCAAAATAATACAATAGTAAAGAGGAATGACTCCTCTAACCTTGTGCTAATGCCCCAAATGGCCAGTCACGGTTAGTGACCTGGTCCGGCCCTACCAGTGCCTACACATCACACCAACATGGCGCTGCACACGCCCACCTGGCACTGCACATGGAGCCTTCATGGCACCTACACAACCCGCCAACATGGCGCTGCACATGGAGCCCTCACAGCCGATCATAATAGTGAAAGGCACTAGAGCGGCATGAAGCCCAAAAATTCATGGACATTCTGGGCCTTAAAACACAGTCACCCCACTGAAGGACTCTGTCAGTGGGGTCAAACTGTGACCAAACCCCGGGCAAAAAGCCCCATAGAACTTTGTCAGCGTCACTGCCCGAAACAGCAGGAACTCAAAGGCTGAGAAACATATGGCACTAAACTCCATGCTCAGCCCGCGCAAAATGGTGGGTGTAATAGGTAGGCACCTGCCTGGGCCTGCAGGTCATCACCCTCCAAAACCAGCCACCATTTTCCACACCCTAAACTCCTTGGTGAGATCCTGAAATCCCCGGGCCTGTGACTGAAAAGAAATGGCAGCCAGATAGATGAACACAGATCCACCAGATGTCCCCGTTATGCAGTCCAAAATGGACTGCATAAGAGTGTGGGGCGCAAATGGTCAGATCTTACTCAAGTAGCTGGCCATGGGTAGATGAAGCCAGCGATGCCCAGATGGCTTCTAGGTCCTCGGGCTTGGGATCCTAACTGGCCTAGGGGGCTAGCTACCGAACGCACTCCTTCTGAACTCGACAGAGGGCATCATTATGCTATTTTCAATCCCAGGTAGATGTCGGGCTGAGAAAACAGTGTTGATAGCAAGGCACTGCTTGGCAAAGACTCTAACCAAATTCATAACCCGGGCGGAGGTCTGCATGTTTATTATGTGGATCATGGCCCGATAGTCACCCCGGCAATCGGGAAGAGCTCCAAAATTGTTAGGTCCCTAGTGATCCCTTCCATCATCATACCCAGATGGCCCCACAAAAGGAGATGAAGGTAGTGGGCAATGGATTGCAATCCTAGGGGTGCACTGGAAGTAGTCTAAAGGCAGGTTAAATATCTGCCTTCGCCATCAAAGCCCCAGGGCCACACCTCCTGAGGCGGGCAACAGCCCCGTCTAAAGAAGTGTGTCGTACTGAGTTGGGGCAGTATCCCGTCATTTACAGAGGAACCCTCTGGAAAGGACAGGTGGTGAATCAGCCTGAACTGGCCCGGGGCTTTTTAGGCCCCAAACCCAGAGGGGACACCAGCAGATTCCTCAACGGAGGAACAGCAAACGGTCCAACTATTCTACCAGCCTCAACCACCTAAGCTATTTTACCACTCACAACCTCCACTCTGTCATCAGCAACTGACCAGAGAATGTGGGACTAACACGGTGGCAGGACCCGAATCCTAAATCCCAAACTGGAAACCCTCCAGCAACAGTCTGGCTGCAGAATGATCAGTATAAAATTGCAGCCAGTAAACCAAGGAGGAAATCTTAATTGGGGATGGACCCCTCGCTAACACCAGTTGCGGGGCCGCCGCCAGACCTTTTGCCCTGTAAGGGGCAAAAACCCTGCCTCGGACCACTGAGACGTGGGCATTTCGTGACTGGGTGGGAAATGCCTCACTCATGCTGCAGCCATGGGCATACAAGCATCCCTGCCTACTGCATTTCCCTGTGGCATTGAATTGGAAAGACCATGAGGCAAGAGCCCCAAAATGGTGCGCAGCCACGAGGCACCCCCCCACTGAGCGCCGTAATGCAGCCCCATCCGGTTCCCCTGGGCAGGGCCGCGGGCAAGCTGCCCAACACGGGCATCAGCCATACCAAGCAGACCCCCGGGGGGACCCAACGGCTGTCACTCATGGGGCGCGCGAATATGCCATACCCCAAAGAGCCGAAGGGGCAACCCCCACCGCCGCGCGCGGGTGCATGAGCCTGTCGCCCCCGATGCCCAGCGGGCAGAGCACCCAACAGGGGGAGCAACCCTCGCCGATGCCCGCAAAGCGCACAAGACCGTCGCCCCCGGATCGCAGCCACAGAGTGCGTAGCGAAAGCCACCCCCCGCAGGAGAGGCTGCCCACTGCTGTGTTGACGGGAGTTAGCCAGTGCGGCAACCGCGCACCAAGCCCCGTTGCGGAGCAGCCTCTTCCTCCGCTCCTGAAGAAGCGTCCTACCTGATCGCTTCCAGGAACGGAACTGAGCCAGGTCTAGTGCCTGCGCGCTAGATCAAGCTCAGTTGTCCCGCCCCCTCAGGCCAGCCAGCCAATCAGCTGGCAGCAAAGCCCTGCTGCCGGCTGATAGGGGTTCAAGCCTGGCAATCATTGCTAGCGTGCCATACAGGCAAGCTAGCTGCCTTTCTAACCACCGCCTGGTTGTCACACCAGAAGCGAACGGAAGAATTGGCAAACTCGGGGGCCCATAAGTGCACTGCCACCAGGATGGGAAAAAACTTGAGAAAGGTCAAATCCCTTGTGATGCCCTCCTGCACCCAGTCACCTCGCCAGCAGGCAGCACACCAGCTACCCCTAAAATAGACTCCGAACCCATGACCCCCTGCTGCTCAAATTGCACCTACAGCTCGGCCTCCACCAACCTCCATGTTCTCCAAAACGAAACCCCATTAAATTGTTTGAGAAACCGGAGCCACATGGCAACGTCGCCCCGCAGTGACCCGTATGCAGTGAGAAGGCCTGCGCAGTCCTGCCATCAAGTCACACATGCACCTCAAAAAGGCCCACCCTGGTACCATGACCCAGCAGGCAAAGTTGAGGTGCCCAACTAGCACCTGAAGCTCCCTTGGTGTCATTTTCTTGGCAGCCAGGGCCTCCTTAAGCAAACCAGCCAGTTGCTGCAGCTTGGCTTCTGGGAGCCTACTACACTGGTTAAAAGTGTCCATGTTGATGCCAAGGAACGTCAACTGAGTGGCAGGACTCTCGGTCTTGTCGTGTGCCAGGGGGAATCCCAGATGCTCACACAGAGCAATACAAGTCGAGAACAGCATTTCGCATTTTCCAGTACCAGCTGGTCCCATGAAAAGAAAACCATCGAGATAGTGAGCGGAAATGACCTGCTCTGTCTGAAACTGAACAGCCCATTCCAAGAAGGTACTGAAACACTCGAAATGGGCACACGAAATAGCACATCCCATAGCAACACTCTGTCAACATAATAGGCGCCTTCGAAACGAAAGCCCGGGTGGCAGAAATCATCCGGATGGACAGGAAGCAGGTGGAATGCGGACTCTATGTCTGCCTTTGCCATTAGCGCACCCATTCCGCATGACTACAGCCACAATAGTGCACCTAACAGAAGACAGATCACTGGGGATCCCATTGTTAACAGAGCTGCCCTCCGGGAAGGAGAGATGATGAATTAGCAGGAATTCCCCTGGGGATTTCTTAGGAACTACCCCCAAAGGAGAAACCCACAGGTTACGAATAGGCGGGGTCAGAATAGGTCCAACCACCCTGCCTTCTTCTACCTCTTTAGCAATCTTTTTCCTAACAACATGCTCCAACTCTTTAACTGAATGCAAATTCTTCTCCAGCACGGGCTCAACGGGCCTTGCCGCTGGAATTTAAAAACCCCAAGAAAAACCCTCCACCAAACACGCCGCAGCAACTTTGTCGGGGTAAGAGCCCAACCATAAACATACCTGGGGCAACTTAATCGGTGCTGGCCCCCTTGCTATTGGGGGGAGGGAAAGAGGGCATGCCAACCCTGCAGCTATTCCCTGCCTGCTGTCCAGCGCCCTGCCTGGGGCCACCCAGCTTAGGGCAGGAGGACACCAGGTGCTCAGCCCCGCACAAACCGCATGCATTCAGGAAAGTACAGTTGTTCCTTCCGCACTTTCCTGAGGCATTGAATTCAAAACACATTCGCCGGTTTTGAACCCACACGGCACTGTTGGGTGCCTTGCTGGGTTCAGATTTCTTCCTGGCAATAAGATGGTTGCTGTTAGAGCTGTCACCCCACGCCAACCTGGAAGGGATGACCAAATGTGTCCACAATTCCCATTGTGGAACACGCCGGATCATGCGTGGAGCGCAACCTAAAATGGTGGACATAAGCCATCCAGGCCGTGCCCATATAGTCCCTGAACGCCCTGTGCACAATGTCCAAATACTTGAACAGAGCAGGGCCTCGGTTGGGATACTTCTGCACGGTTGGGATACAGCAGCACGGATGACAAAACCGTTCAACCAATTAGCCCAGTTCTTGTCAATCTTCCACTTCCTCACCATCTCTTGGTCCTGAACTGGCTCACCCAACTTCGGGATGGGTTCTGGCTCGATCTGCAGAAGGCTGAACATGTCCACATATTCACCCCTCCAGATCTTTTCTTTAACTGCTAGAGCCAAGTGACCACCCAAGGGGAGAGCCACGTCCCCATAGGAGACCTGGGGACGCGCAACCTGCTCCACACAACCTCCCAATGGCACCCCAGGGGTGGCCAAAGGGGCCATCAAGTTCCTCAAGGGGGGGAAAGCTGCCAAGCCTGGCACCCCAGGGGCCCAGACAGGGCGTGGGGGAGTGGCCACACCAACCGGCACCACTGCAGCCTGTGCCAGCCCACCCTAGGCTCCCTGCTGGTACTAACCCCCTGGGAAATATGGGTTGGGCGCCCCCCCCCACTGAGACCAGGGCCACCACTGTGCCCCAAGGGCGGTGGAGGGAACTGCAAAACCCTCCCGCTCATCACATACCGCTCCTAAACTGCCACCTGCATCTAGTGCCGTCTCTCCTGAAGTGCTCAGTGCCAGCTGTGCGCCCTTCTGTGCTACCTGCGTGGCACCTGTGCTCTACTTCGGGTGTGTGGTCCCTTTCGGCGGAGGGTTCTGGAACAACCCCTTGGCCCCTCACATGCTTCCTAGAAGACAAAAGCTCACTGAGACGGGTACCGCGCCCTTTCCTAGTAGACCTACGTATTGGGGTGACCGTACCAGATACCCCACCCCATCACCTTTCCCTGCACCACGAAGGGCTTTCTCCTTCTCTCTAGCCTCAAAGCGCACCAACAATGCCATCAGCTCGTTGTAATCCTCCTCCCCTTCCGAAGAAGAAACTGGAGGGGAAGGAGGGGGTGCAGGTCTCTTGGGGGCTTTCCCGCCCCTCTTCTGGCTTCTCTTACCCATAGTGAGCCTGAAAGAGGAATGTACCCCCACCCCGTGTGCTAGAATTCACTGGAGGATACAAGTGCCCGAAAGCACAGAAAGCAGGGGAGGAGGCACAAGCCCCGCTCCCAGACACTCCCACGCAGCCTGCTTCGATCTTCTGGACCCTCAGGTGGGTGGAGGACCAACAAGGCTTCCTCCATGCTCGCACGCCTCACACGACGATGCCCTGCGCAGCGGGACCACCTCAGCATCGCCGCTCAGGCCACCTGGAACGCGCCGCTGCAGCCTGTCAGCTGGGGCTGAAAGCTCTGCAGCCTCATGCCTGCCTTCTCCTGCTCTCCCTCGCCTCGCCAAGAGGCACGCCTAGCTGCTTGGTGGGGCCGTGAGCCAGCCCAGTTCGCTCCCACCGAGGACTCGCCTGCCCTCGTTGCCGGCCTGGAGCGCACTGAGCCCAGCCGGAGCTTGGGCTCTAGGCAGGCACTCTGGCCCCGCCTCCCCCAGCCGCGATAACCAATCGTGGCAGAAGCCTCCGCCTGGAAGCACGAGGCGGGCAGGGGGTTAATCAGCTGCTGGCGCCAAATTGGTGCCAAGGGCATTTCTAATTACAAATCTTTTCTTATTCCAAACCTCTGGTGCCGGTGAACCTGGAGCCTCCGGAAGTGAAGGAAGCTGTGTTCCTCTTGCCTCTGGAGGCTCTTCCGAAGCTCATAGAGGATATATGCATCTGCCCATGGCCTCTGCGAGCTTCAAAATGAAGCCCAGAATCATTTAAAGTGATTTTTGGTTTTTGTTGAAAACCAGAAGACCCCTTTAAACGAGTTCAGGTTTCATATGGAAGCCTGCAGAGGCTGAGGGCAGATGTACACGTCCTCTGCAGGCTTCAGAAGAGCCTCTGGGAGTTTGGGGGGGAAACGCCATTTCATTACCTGTGGGGGTTCCAAGAACTGAATCCCTGTGGATAATACAGGCCGCCTGTATTAGAAATTTAAATGAATTTTTAGTGTCCTGGGGTGGAGGGGTTGCATGTGGACCCTGACAATTCCAACTTTGGCCTCAGTGGTCTGTGGTCTCTTGAAGGTTGGGAAGCACTGTTCTATGTGAAAGAGAAGTTGGAGGGCCTGGCAAATGGAGCAGATCTTTGGGGATGTGGCCGCAGTTCTTTAGGACTTTGCTGTGGTTCTACTCCTGATCTCACCACTACACAATATTCCAGTGGTTTGCAAACTTTTTACAGGTCCTAGAGGCTGCTGTCTGATTCATAAACACTAAGCTGTGTGTCGATCATGGTGGTTGGGCAGCAGTGCCCCCCTCCCAATTAGCAGCTTGTTTAACCCTAGATGCACAATCTGCCCTGTCAGTTTTGCAACCAATCAAAAATTGGGTCATGCCCCACTGGTGGGTTTCAGAATCACAGTTTGGGAACTGCTGCACTATTTTAAACTGAAGAGTGTTTGCATTGACAGCTATTGGGAGCTTTCTTTCCTTTTAAATGTTCACACATGGGTATGATTGGAAGTGTAACTATAAGCCCTAAAGTCCCAAAGCCCCCCCCCCCATCCACCATTGTTCTGTTTATTAAATGTTGTTCCCACTGCAATTGGAAAAAAATACCAACAGGCCATGTTTTATTTGTAGTATAATATGATTGGGCTCACCTGCGTAGCATTCCCTTATCAGTTTTATTTACCATAGCGTAGCTGTTCTGTAATGAGGGGTGAAATCAGAACTGGAATCGCAGCAAAGGCAACACACATCTCACATCTCACCATGATCCCAGTTCAGACTGCCCTTCCCAAAATTACATACTGTTTGATCTTCGTAAACATGTATGTTATTCATTTCACAAGGACAATCAGGGAGGTGTTTAGGTACTCTGTAATTATCGAGTACTGTAATTTCCTTCCTTGGGTAGTCGGTAAGAAATACATCCATATTTCTAAAGGAGATGGATTTATTCTGAACTGTGTAAATACTCAATGGTGGAACAAAGATTGATCAGGCATCTCTTCTTTAGCTCACCACACCAGCCAAACATTTCAGGAGGAAACTCTGTGACCACACATGCTGCTTCCATGTGACTCCTGAGTGAGGTTCTATCAAGGCAGCTGCCATAGAGATATCATTGTAGCTGGAACTGTAGTTCAGGATGCAGAAGTTCAGATGCAATTGGGTTAGACCTGCTTTTGCAGCCCTGTGGTTGTTTTTGCTCTTGATGCTGCTGCTTCTCCCTTCTCTTGTCTGTTGGGAGGATGTGCCCAGTAAATGTGAAATTGAAGGAAGCTATGGGGATACTAGGCTAGGAGATGCTGTCATTGGTGGGGTCCTCTCTCTTATTTGTACTATACACACTGCAATCAATTTTCAGAGACTACCAGCAATGGAGGTCGGCAATTTCTCGTAAGTTATTATGTGTTTGTTAGCCATCACTCTATTTAAAACATGAAGACTAGGGAACAAAAGACTACACTAGGGTGGCATTTCAACAGGTGCAGCTTGTTGGGAAGAACAGTTTGGGGATGGGGCTGTGCCATGGCCAAGAAGGGAGCAGAGAGCATTGAAAGCAGCTCTATTTATATCCTAGCCCCTTTCCTGGCCACACACTAAGTGCATATATCCACTTGGACCTGCACCAGCAAAATCATTGGCACAGGTCTGAGTAGAACCATTGCAGCAGCTAAGACTTACTTCAGGACAGAGGAAGAAATGTTCCCTTATGTAATCATTTTTGTTCTGGTCAGATGAACAACTCCATTCCTGCACCCCACTTCCTGAGTGAGGTTCCTGTGAGGTTCCATCAGGATGCCAGCCACAGTGATATCATTGTAGCTGGAACTGTAGTTCAAGATGCAGAAGTTCTGCTGCAGCTGGCTTAGACATGCATTTGCAGCCCAGTGGTTGTTTTTGCACTTCTTGCTGCTGCTTCTCCATTCTCTTGTCTGTTGGGAGAATGTGCCCAGTAAAAGTGAATTTGAAGGAAGCTATGGGGATGAATTTGAAGGAAGTTATGTGGGCTAGGAGATGCTGTCATTGGTGGGGTTCTCTCTCTTTTACATCCTGTACACACTGCAATTAATTTTCAGACACTACCAGCAATGAAGAAAGGCAATTTCTCGTAAGTTATTTTTTGTTTGGTACCCATCATGCTATTTGAAATATGAAGACTAGAGGTCAAACAACTGCACTGGGGTGGAATTTCAACAGGTGTAGCTTGTTGGGAAGAACAGGGTGGGGTTGGGGCAATGCCATGGTCAGGAAGAGAGCAGATATCTTTGAAAGCACCTCCGTTTATATCCTATCTCCCTTTCTGGCCACAAACTACCTACACATATTCACTTGGACTTGCACCAGCAAAATCACAGGCACAGTAGATCCATTGCAGCAGCTAAGACTTACTTCAGGACAAAGGAAGAAATGTTCCCTTACACAATTATTTTTGTTCTGCTCAGATGAATAATTCCATTCCTGCACCCCTCTTCCTTACACCTCTTTAGTTTTGTTTCCTTTTCTCATTGTACTTGGGATGAGTTTTTCACTGTACAAGCGTATATCCAATAGTGTGGGTGTCATTGTCCCCTAAAATTGAGTGCTGTGCAAACCAGCACTAAAAAAGACATTGTTCTTGATGGAACAAGAACCTGAGAATGACTGGCCAGAATACACTGCTCTGATTTACAATAGCTGTCAGTTATGCCCAGGATGAAGAACACTGTAGCAAAACAGTGCTCAAGGAAATGCCATTGTGGGTGGTACTACTGTAAATGTATATGTGGTGCACATGACAATGTGCTAGACCTTATCTCTGCCTCAATGTCAATCTCATTTCAGAATAGGGTGCAAACATTATCAGCATGTCCTGGCCTTCCTTTTTGCCATTCATGAGATCAACAGGAATCCCAACCTTTTGCCCAATGTGACCTTGGGCTTTAAAATCTATGACAACTTTTTTGAAGGAATGGCCACATATAAGTCCATCCTGGATCTACTCTTCAAACAACAAAGGAATGTACCCAATTACATGTGTGGTAAGAAAGGTAATGTCTTGTCTGTCATTGGGGGATTCACGGTAGAGTATGTCATCCAAATGGCCAACATTCTTAGCCACTACAAGTTTCCACAGGTAGGTACATTCAGATGCATGAATGGGTGGCATAAAACCGCTCTTCACTTCTTATATTATTTGGGACTTTATCAGTGAATGCCTTTTTGTAGCTTGAAAAGTATTGCAAAGGGGCAATGCAGTGTAATAATTAAATTGTTTATTCAGAAGAAATAACCATTTGAGGAGGTTCTTGAAATCTCAGTTGTATAGGAGGACATAACATGACTGATCAGCAACCCAGATGTGGGCAGAGAGACCTCCAGCTCATAATAATAATAATAATAATAATAATAATAATAATAATAATAATAATAATAATAGTAATAGTCGGGGTCGCTGCCCCCCTCCCACCATGACTTACCTGGAGAGGCCAGGAGAGGGACCCTACACTGGCAGCAAAAGCCTCGGGAGGAGGAGGAGCCCTTCGTTAGGCCTCCTCTCCCTTGCTGGGAAGGCCTGGGAGGCAGGGAACCGAGCTCCAAGGACGACAACCACCTCGCACCCACGCGAAGCCTGACAATACTATTTGGTCACCAGACAATACTAATGTTGGTATTTATATACCGCCTTTCTTGGGCATCAGATTTCTCCTCAGACTTTAATTCAAGGTGGTTTGCATAGCAAGGTTTTCCAAACCCTGCAGGAACCTTTATAATAGAATAGTTCTGATCTTTCATACAAAGCCTCCTTACAGCTGAATTCCTTCCCAGTCTGGCCTCCCTCTGGCTGCTTCGCCTCCCATGCGACTTGACAGCAACTCCTCCCTGCCACTGATCATCCACTCTTATCAGCATGACGACAGCTCCCAGATACTTCTGGTTGTTTCAAACTGGTGTTCCCAGATCTTCAGGCATACAAGGCAGCAGCTCTACCACTGAGCCACACCTCCTGCCCCAAACATGCTTTTCAGTGTATAGCACCCAGGTTTGTATCCCAAGAAAATGTGTCATAAATGCAGCCAGTTATATATACTTTTCTTAAGCTTAAGCACGCCAATCCTATCGCACTGATTTCAATACTGCTTAGTCATGTCTCATATTCCGGGGATACAAACCATAGAGGTGATTTTAATCTTTTAAAAAATAGAAACTTGAAGCTTGGCAAAACAATAGTTTAGTCTGAATCAAATAAGTTACCTATTTCAGGACATTAAGTGATGGCTTGTGGACAAGGTGAAAGGAAATGTGTTGTAACTCATTTGGAGCACAACCCTATGCATGACTACTCAGAAGTAAGTCTCATTGTGTTCTATGGGCAGTGGCATAGGTAATGAATGTGTAGCCCGCTGCTAAGCTCAAAATGTTGCCCCGGAAGTGATGTGAGAACCGGAAGTGACGTCACACCCGGGCTTTAAAAAAAGTGAAAACTGGGAAGAACACACCTCCTCCTCCAGCAGCTCACCACCCACTTGCTCTGCTGCCTCAGTGGCATAGCTAAGGCATCTGTTTGCTACCTGGGGTCAAAGTTGTTTTTATTTTCTGGTTAATTGGCCACAACTTTTGATAGAATACAGATATTCCAATGCCATTTTTTTCATTGCACTCAGCATTAAATTACCTTTCCAATGATATATAACATGATGATATTATTCATACATACCAATATTTTCACAATTGTGGTCACTAGTGTCAAGCTCAGCTTGTTGTCCTGCTAAAACTTGATGCCCAGTGCAACTGCTACCCCCTGTACCCCCTTAGCTAAGCCACTGTCTACGGGGCTTCCTCCCAGGAAAGTGTGCATACAATTGTAGACTTACTATAATTTATTGATGGGAATGTATACAAAGATACATTGTCCAGTATACTTAGCATTTCATTGATAAGCAAAATTCTGGATTGTAATAAATACTTTGGTTTGGAAAACGGTGGTTAATTTTCTAAGCTGTTCTGAGCCATGTTTTCCCCCATTAGATTACTTATGGTACGTATGAGAAACCAGTCACAAACAATAATTTCCCTTCTCTATACTGGATGGCAATAAGGGAAGGTACTCTGCACACTGGCATAGTCCAGCTACTGCTGCATTTCCAATGGACATGGATTGGCCTCATTGTTTCAGAGAATGATAGTGGAGAAGGCTTTCTGCAGAGGCTGACACCATTGCTGGCCCGGAACAGCATTTGTGTTGCCTTCTTAGAAAAAACTGACATCAAGGATCTTAATTCAGATCCCACTCATAATACATTCAAGCAAAATATATTCAGGATATTCTCCATACTTTTAACCACGACAGCCAACGTTGTTATTGTTGACGGGGACTCTAAGACTCTGGAACCATTGGCAGTTATTTTATACGTAGCTGAATGTATAAAAAGATGTCTTATAGGGAAGGTTTGGATCACGTCACCTCAGTGGGATTTCGTCAGCACTGCTGGCACTTATGGCTTCTGTGCAAAAACATTCCATGGGACTTTGTCTTTCACAACCTCCATGAAGGCCGTGCCAGGATTCCAGGACTTCCTTCAGACTCTAAAGCCTGATAAGTCACTCACACGTTTTCTCTGCCTTTTCTACAAATCTGCATTCTGGTGTGGCCAGAAACACTGTACCGGAGAGGAGAAACTGGAGAGTCTGCCTCAGACTGTATTTGAGATGGAGATGAGTGATGTGAGCTACCGTATTTACAATGGTCTCTATGCTGTAGCACATGCTTTAAATGCCATATATACGTCCAGGCCAAAAACAATGCTGAATACAGGCAAACCTTTGAACATTGAACCCTGGCAGGTATATTCCTCGCTGTATTGAAAAGGTTATGTATGATGCAATCCCAAGCACACTTACTAGGAAGATAATTGGAGCACAGTGGAAATCACTTCTATGTAAACTTGCTGTGGATTGAGTGGGTGGTGTGGGTGAAATCATGTTCCCAGGCACATGGGGGGGGGCATATTGCTAAAGTTAAGCAGATCTGAAGCTTGCAGGACTTTGATGACAGACCTCTTGGATATCCCATGCACATTGCTTTATAGCCCAATCCTATGCATGTCTACTCAGATGTAAGTCCATTGGGTTCAATGGGGTTGACTCCTAGGAAACCGAATAGGGTTGAAGCCTTAAGTTCCAAAATGTAAGAAAAGCGGAATATAATAGGAACTTATGCTGTCAAGGTGAGACATAACCGCCCCTTTGTAGCCCTTGGAAAAGTGCCACAGCTGTCCCGCCTGCTTACACCTGAGGAGGCTCTCTTTACACCCGAGAAAGCAGATGCAAGGAAAGGCTCCTCAGGTGTAAGCAGGCAAGTTTCCAGCACCAATGAGCTGCACCATAGCCCCAAGTAAAGGAACAATTGTTCCCTTACCTTGACAAGGCCTCTGTGACTACCCTCACACTGCAGGATGCAGAGCAGGCCCCATTGGCATAGATGCATCAGTGCTGCAAAGTTTGGATTGAGCCCATAGATGTGGAAATGTTGGATAAGATGGTGAGCTGAGAGGAGAGGAAGATGAGGAAGATCTGCCAAGCGTATTCTAATAGTTTTTAATAAATGAAAAAGTTATTTTAACTTGTACATCTCAGTATTACAGGTGCCTTTTCTGACCAGGGGATTGTTAATACAGTGCACAATATACATTGAAGCTATCAGCTGTTTTCTATTTTTGTCCAATCTAGATGCACTCTTTTTTGAAGAATGTCCACTTTAACAATGGTGCTGGCCATGAAGTCTGGTTTGCCAATCAGGAACTGTCTTCTGGACTTGATGTCATCAGCTGGGTCACTTTCCCCAATCAATCCTTCCTTAAGATCCAAGCTGGAAAGATGCCTCCAAGTCAAGAGCTTACCATCCATGATGAGGCCATTGTGTGGAATAGCAGATTTCAGCAGGTAGGGCTAAAATCCTTCAGCATGGTGACCTCTTCATTTGCTTGGGAACATTCCTGAACATTAGAGCACTCCTGGAGGCATGCACTGCATGCTGTGGTGGGGGCAGGATTGAGAGGCCTTTGAGATGTAAAGGAGCATACTTTCCCCTGACCTCAGTATAGGCCCCCTGACAGCCTAGGGGTCTCCTTGTACCTATGCCAGTTCTATAACTGGTATAAGCCCAAGGAGAGCCAGAGGGTGGGGAAGCTTGTAAACTAGGGGATAGGATTTGACATGCATGACTCCCACCAGATCAACCCCTCCCCTCCCTGACCGACCCCTGTTCCTCCCCTGAAGTGCCCTATTACTCCTCCTCTCTGCCCAATACCCAACCCTGCCAACAACTTACTTGAGTCTCCATTTGTGGCAGCCAGAGAGTGTCCTGCAATGCTGGAATGTGAGTCGTAGCAGTGCAGGGTGACCAAAGGATTTTACCCCTGCAGCACAATCATATACCTGACTACTCAGAAATAAGTCTCACTATGTTGAATTGGACTTGTTGCCAGGAAAGTGTATATAGGATTGCAGCCTTACAGTCACAGTTGGTATTGTACAAGTCTTGTAGGAATGCTGAAACAAACCATTAGTACATATACCTAAAGTTAATATCCAAATGAATTTTAACTGTTCTATTTTCCCCAAACATCCAAGAAGCTGTAAATCTATCCACACTTACCTCGAGTAAGACCCATTGACTATCACTGTTAAAAGCATATACATAGTAGCCTGTTAAAAGTACAGATCTGAAACATTTCCACAACATACATACCATGGTAGCATAAAGTCTCATATATTAAAAATAAAATGCACATTGAAATGAATAGGGATCCATCCAAAATTGGTTTGCGACTCACCGAATGGGTCCTGACCAACAGTTTGAGAAACACTGAATAAGACTGCGGCCTTAGAATCACAGATCAGTATTATCCAGGGTTTGTCAGTCAACAAACAGTCAACAAAACCTTTATTTGGCATAAACATTTGATAGGTGAGAACTCTGTACAGAAATCGTAGAGAGTATAAACCTAAATTGTACACAAATATATGTGTCAGTGCACACCTATGTGTACAGACAGATACAACGTACATTACATTTTACAAGCAAACATGAATTATTTAAAAGACAGAAACAATCAGTTACTCTGCGGATCTTGCCAGAATGTAACCTATTCAGTGATTACTTGGTACAGAAAGCTTGGCTCGACTCAGGATACTCAAATTTTACGAACTGTGCGACTGAGAGGGTTGTATGTTCTACATCACCTGCTAGAAGGAATTGAATTATATCTTTCTCAGAATGCCCTGTTTTGGAATGGAGCGAGGGAGAGAGAAATTGCTGCCTTAGTACTTGATATCTGGGACAGTGCAACATAATGTGGGTGGATGATTCTACTTCGCCTAAATTGCAGCAACATAAACGCTCTTCCCTGGATGCGTTTCTAAATCTGCCATGCAGGTCATTAGAGGGGGTCACATTACAGTGTGCCAAGGTAAAAGCCCTTCTCTCCAGGGGGTGTATTAGGAGGGACAGATAATTTGGTTGTTGACCACTTGTGATTTTAAGTTGAAAATTCAGAGGGGAACATTTTTTCTGTGCTGCGCCTAGAATCTCTTGCCTTTCTATATCAAATAGTCTGGTTTTCACAAGTCTGATGATAACCTCAGGTGAAGGAGCTCCTTGTAGATCGACCTCAAGGCCCATCTGTTGAGTTTTTTTTATAGAAAAGTACTAGGCAAGGGGATAACGTTGAATCAGTCAACAGCCCCTTTAGCAGCAAGTCGTGATCAGCCCTAAAAAAGACTTTGGCCCAGTATTTTAAAAAACTGGACCATGCATGTAACTCCAGCCTGTGTTGACCTGATTCCAGGCAGAGTGCCGCATAGGGAACGCAATGCGGTAAGCCTAGAATTTTGTAAAGAAATTTGGATTGGACCCTTTCAATTGTGTTATTTAATGCTGGCATCCATACTGGGATGCCATATAAAATTTGTGGTATAAAGCAGCTGGTACAAACCGGTTGCCCCAGGAGAAGAAAAGCGAGTTATGGCTTGAACCACTGGTTTAGATGAATTAATTGCAATTGATCGATGAGAGGACCAGGAATGCTTGTAATGAAATTGAAGACCAAGATACTGGAATTCTTTGACCTGCTGTTTTAATTTTCCACCGAAAAGCCAAGATTGTGGTTTCCAATAATTCCCAAATACCACAATTTTAGACTTTTCATAATTTAACTGCAAAGAATTTGTTGTAAAATATTCAATGCAGGCTTTGACCAGTCTCTGTAAGCCTATTTTTGTACGTGAGATCAGAGCCATGTCGTCAGCATATAAAGTAAAGGGACATCCACCGATCCCAGTTTGGGGCAATGCGAGTCAAGCTTTTTTAAGAAGGGGGCCAAATCATTGATGAAAAGGATGAACAAAGTGGGTGCCAGCACACAACCCTGCTTGACCCCCTTGTTGATTGGGATTGGAGCTGAAAGGTCACCCTGTGGGGATAATTTCACTTGACAGGAAGTGTTTAGGTGGAGGACACGAATTAATTCTAATAGTCTTTTGTCAAGTCCCGTCTTCTCAAGTTTTTCCCAGAGTCTATCCCTATCAATAGAGTCAAAGGCAGACTTTAAATCCAGGAATGCCACATAGAGTCGCGATTTCTTTTGAATCACCTGTTTGAAAATATCACAGTGGGACAATATCACACAGTGGCTGACTGTGGACTTGTTTGGTCTAAAACCTGCTTGCTCTGGTCCTATGATGTTATACTCAGATATCCAGGAAGAAAGTTTTTCCAATAAGTGGGATGCGTACATTTTCCCTGCGACATCCAAAAGGCTTATTGGCCTGTAGCTAGAGGGAAGGTTCTTATTTCCTTTTTTGAAAATAGGGACCAAGATTGATCTGGTCCAGGATTCTGGAATTACTCCAAATTTATTGATTCTTGTGAATAGTTCCGCGATGATTGGTGCCCACCAGTCTGGCGCTGCTTTATAGATATCTGAGGGAATTGCTTCTGGGTCAGCTGCTTTACCCTGTTTTAGCTGGTTAATAATTGAAATGATCTCATCCTCTGAGACAGCAGGCCAGTCTGGGAGGTCTGGCGGGAAGGATGCCTGAATAGCAGAGGTTGATTTGGATTCATCAAAGAAAATTGATTTAAAGTGCGATTCCCACAATTTGGCAGGGATTGTGGTAGTACCAATTGACACTTTATGAAAACTGCCTGATATAATTTGCCAAAAACTCTTAGCATTTTTTGATCTAACAGCACTGATTAGCAGTGACCATCTTGCTTCTGCAGTACGATGGATCGAGACTCTGACAGCTTCCTTCAGGTGGACAGTCAGCTTGAAATATTGGTGTAGAAGTGTTTTACTGTTAGTGTCTCTAAATTTTTTGTAAGTGCTGCGAACAGCAGTTTTCAAAGATAAGCAGATCTGATCAATCTTAGAGTAATCTCGCCCACCCTCAGCTCTTCGGGATGAGGGGATCTTACCTAATACTTTCAAGAGAGTAGATATTAAATCCCCCAAAAAGTGGACAATCCCTGGATGATCCAGAGTGGACAACTGAGGGAAATGAGTCCTTAGAGTCTGGGTCCCATTTAATTCTTTTTGTTATGTTTGGGTAACCTTCTTCCACCTGGGTGTTAGTGTTATGATAATGATTTGGGAGATAGTCTAAATCACACAGCAGAGGAAGATGGTCACTAGACTGAGGGTATCCAACACAAAAGTTTGCTATCTGGGGAAGGAGTTGAGGAGGAACCAAGATATAATCAATGACACTTGCACCTCTAGATGAGATGTAAGTGAATTCTCCATTATCTCCCAATGCATCTAAGCCGTTTAGCCAAGTGAGGCCATAAGTAATACAAAATTTGGCTAGAAGCAGCCCCGCAGCATTAATTGTTCTATCCTTCGATTGCCTTTCGAAGAGATAGGTCTCTGGCAATATAATGTCAGTAGGTAAGTCCCAAAGTTGATGAAAGATGTCAGAATTATGCCCACCCATCCAGGATTTGTAGGATTGTTACGACTACACCATTAGTACACCTGCCTAAAGTAAATATCCTCATCCACTTTAACCTAAACTTGTACTGGGTCATTCCTGTCCTCTACAGACACAGAATAAAACCATTTTAAACATATTTGCAAGGCACGTAGCCTCTCATGCTGATTATTCAAATATCTATATTGAGGAAAAGATGGTAAATAAATATACCTATACTGAGAAAAATATCAAATAGATAGCTGAGGTTTGAGTTGGGCCTCACTCAAAGCTGGGCCCAACCTTTTAACAAGATGAAACTCACAGAAAAAAGGAGGATGTCCATAGTGTTGAGTATTAAAAGACAGCTTCCTCTTATGTCCCATTCTTTTGATTCTTAGATGCGACCCCATTCAGAATCTAATTGCTACTGGGCACTCGTGTACCATGGAGGGTAATTGGGACAGACGTCCCAGGGTTCCACCCCCTGCCCCCCTGCCAGCATCCATGCCTCCATCCATGCCTTCCAATGACCACTTTCACCACTTTCAGCTTCCCTTCAGAGACCTTCTGGGGGCCATGGAAGTTGCATATGGCCTCCTCCTGCCCTCCGGAGGCCTTCTGAAACCTCTGGAAGGCTTTTGAAAGCCCTTAGGTTTAAAAGCCCTTATAAGACCTCCAGAGGGCCAGAGGAGACCACGTGCAACCTGGATGTGATGGTAAGGGGTCGCAACCGGTGGGGGGGGGCAATATTCTGTGATCCTGCCCCCGAGCAGCACAGGGGCCAGGAATGCTAGTGCAATTGCCAATTCTTTGATGAAATAAAAGCACACTGAGTTTTCTGCTACCAGAAAGGCACTTTGGGATTAAAACCGAATCCTGGTGTATTTCCTACTTCTTTTGGACTGTGCTCTAACTGTTTTGAAGCCCAGTAGGAAAAACAAATCTCTCTACCGACTCTCCCTGAAGTCAAATACCACAGGAGTCCACAGCAGGTCGCTGGCAACAGGGGAGTTCTCTGTTGCTGGTCAGGATCAAGTTGATCTCCTGTTCTTGATCAACTGAAGTGCACTGAAAGAAAAGGATGGTCGTGGTGGTGGGCATCAAATGTTTGCTTCAGCGTTTCTTCCCATTCTTTCTTCTTAGAATCTGCCTGTTTCAACCTGTGTTGAGAGCTGCCGTGTCGGACACAGCAAGACGGTTCGAGAAGGGAAAGCAATCTGTTGCTATGATTGTACTTCGTGCCCAGATGACATGATATCTAACCAGACAGGTGATTGACAGTGCCCTGAATTTCCAGGAAATATTTGCAAATATTTGTCCACCCTAACACCCTAACATATGCCTAGGTATGGTCTCTTCTTCTCCAAACACTTAAATCATGATGCACGGATTCTTAAAGGGAAACTGGTTACAACTTGAACAAGGGAGGATTCATGAAAGACTTCAGAGGCAGTCCATTAAACAGTTTAGTGCACTTAACTCCACTGGTGCCTGTCACTTGCTGCATTTTGTCATTCCCCTGATACTAAGCATTGTTCACCAGGAAAATGAGGAATTCTTGTCCACTGTTTGCTTTCAAACTTCCATCATTCTTCGGGATTCATACAGCTACTGACACTCTCTTTGTCCTTTTCAGATGCAGCTCATTGCATCAAATGCCCAGAAGATCAGTACCCAAACAAGAATCAAGATCAATGTATCCCCAAACAGAAATTCTTCCTAAAGTACGAGGAACCCTTAGGAATTGGTTTTGTTTCTATTGCTTTTTCCTTTACAGCAACAACAGTTATGGTGATACTGATCTTTTTAAAGAACTGGAACACTCCCATTGTCAAAGCCAACAATCAAAACCTCACCTCCATTCTTCTCACCTCCATCCTGCTTTGCTACCTTTCCTCCCTTCTCTTCCTTGGAGAACCTAGCAAGGTGTCCTGCCTTCTCCGACAATCGGCTTTTGGCATCATTTTCTCTGTGGCTGTTGCTTGTGTTTTGGCAAAAACCGTCACTGTGGTCCTGGCCTTCATGGCCACCCAGCCAGGGAACAGGATGAGGAAATGGCTGGGGAAAAAAGTGGCCCCCTCCATTGTCCTTTCCTGTTCCCTCATTCAGGTGGGGATTTGCACTGTATGGCTGTCCACCTCTCCTCCTTTTCCAGATGTTGACATGCACTCCCAGACTGAGCACATCATAGTGGAGTGTAATGAAGGGTCGATCATCATGCTCTATTCTGTCCTGGGCTACGATGGTTTTCTGGCCCTCACCAGCTTCACAGTCGCTTTCCTTGCCCGAAAACTGCCGGATACTTTCAATGAAGCCAAATTCATCACCTTCAGCATGCTGGTCTTCTGCAGTGTGTGGATCTCCTTCATTCCTGCTTACCTGAGCACCAAGGGGAAAGACATTGTGGCCGTGGAGGTCTTTGCCATCTTGGCCTCCAACACTGGCCTCCTGATTGGCATTTTTCTGCCTAAATGCTATGTAATTGTTCTAAAACCAGATCTCAACTCCAAGCAGCTGCTAACAGAGAAAAGAAGTAATTAAATCCAAATCCAAGATGATAGTTGTTTTGCATGTTTTTCTCTCTCTATGTTCCCATACAGTATGAATACTGGATCACAGCATATCACATTTTTAATCATCCTGATTCTTTAGAATACACAAGGTGGGGTGAGAAATCGTTTCAGAAGCAATAATTGCACCTCCTATTTAGCTATCCACGGATAATGTTAATATTGCAAGATACAACCCAGAAATCAAAATGTGGAAAGAAGGAAATACCAAGTTCATATTAAAGGCACGATGCTAAGGCAGGAAAGGTGACCAAAAGAACCCAATGGTTTACATCCTCTAAAACAGGGTTGCCCAAACCCCGGCCTGGAGGCCATTTCTGTCCCTTGGGGATCCCCAATCCAGCCCACGGAGAATCCTCAGTCTCCAATGAGCCTCTGGCCCTCCAGAGACTTGTTGGAGCCTGTGCTGGCCCAACGTGACTACTCTCAGTGGAAGGGCCTTCTGTTTGACCTCTTGCATGAGTTGCAGGCCAAGGGCTTCCTCCGCTGCTTGCTGTTTTACATCTGTGAAGCAGCAGCAAAGGCCAGCCTTGCTTTGTGCAATGTCTTTTATAGGCCTTGAGCTATCATGAAAACTTCATTTATTCATGTAAGTTCCATCGCCAATATATTCATTTATGTAAAACCTTTATTCAAATTTTAAATGTGAAGGAATTCTTTTTTTCCTGGCCTCCAACACATACGTCAGAGAGATTATGTGGCCCTCCTGTCAAAAAGTTTGGACACCCCTGCTCTAAGAGAAGAATTGTCCTCCAAGAATTCCTTCCTTCACAAGAGGAACACTTTTTCCAAGTAGGGACCTTTATAGCCTACTTGACTATTGGAAATTTGTATGCATTATCTACTTTTTCCCCAGTCATGGATATTTCTGGTCATGATGCAATCACCCAGTTTCTTCTGAGCATTATGAAGCACTGCTTCTCAGTCACGTTACTTAGAACTGGTCCTTTTCTTTCAACTTTCATCATCTAGTTCTCAGCCACTTAGTCATAACGAGCTCTAGGCTGGTGCATCAGATCAGAATATGCACCCAACTCTGCTGCGCTGGTGGGGTCACTGGGTCAGAAAGAGAAAGATCTGGATATACTTTCAGTGGCATCACAGGGGTGTGTGTGTGGAAGGTGTGTACCAGACCGGATGACACCCTAAGAGGCATGGCAGCACTAGTGGCCAACATTTTGGAAAGCTTTGGGAAAATTTGTATTTATGAATAATAGCACAGTGTTACATATCATTGGAATAATAATTTCATGAAGAATGTAATGAAACAAACCATGTTGAATTATCTGTATTCTGTCATACATTATGGCCAATTAATCTGAAAAGGAGAACACAACTGCCTTATGTAACAAAAAGTGGATTTACTAAACTCAAAACTGATCAATGAGAGTAATTGTTCCAAGAGCCTGTGAGGTGTTATTGTGACTCAGCAGGCAACCAATAAGGTGTTCTTATGCAGAGATGGACACCCCATAAAACATCATTCATTCACTCATTCCTTCCTTCCCTCACATTTTTATACCACTTTTCCTCTAAGCAGCTCAGGGTGGTGTGCATGGTTCCTCTCCTTATTTTGTCCTCACAACCCTGTGAGGTAGGTGAGACTGAGAGATAGTAATGTTCATGACATGAAGTGAATAATAATAAAGGCAGAAAATAAATGCAGTGAATATTTCCCCACAAGCATCGCATGAAATTCTGCATCAAATGGTATATAACATGATGGTATTATTCCTCAAAGTCATGATTTCTAGAATTTTGGTCACTTGGGTGTCACCCACCCCCCACTCCCCCGAGGATGTCTCATTGACCTGTTTTGAGTTAAGGCAGTGGTTATCAAACTTTTACCATAGAGACCCACTTTTTAGAATGGCAATCTGTGCAGGACCCACCAGAAGTGATGTCATGACTGGAAGGGACATGATCAAACAAAATAAAATAAATAATTAAAAAATTAAATTAAAGAAAACAAATAATTAAATAAGGGGAAGCCAGCCGTTTTGTCAAGTGAATTTTCTCTGTAGCCTGTCTGCTATAACACCCCCCCTCCCAAACAGTGAGATTTCCAGCCCTCCCCAGTGCCCAGTTCAATGTAAGTTTTTATATTTCAAGTGTATCACTATCAGGACCCACCCGGCTTTACAAGTCTAAAAACAAAGAAAATTGGCCTTACCAGCTCAAGCCTCTGTTCTATTCTTTGGGGAGGGGGGGGTGCTGCCTTCTGGAGCATTTGTTGAGCTCCGCTTTCATCGGATTGGGACCATGTAGCTAGCCTTGAATTCCCCTTTGCCTGACTTGACCAGCAGCCGAGGCACTGTTGCTTACTTGTGAGTAAACATGACATGTGGCTTCCTTTTGCTCTGTATAGGGCTCAATACATTTGTCTGCTTGGAGGGAGGGACTTCCTTCTTAGGTGTTTTTTGGGGGCTGCTTTCATTGGATAGCAACCATTCTGGTGTCTTTGGCTTCCTCTCAGTCTGCCCTTTCGAAAGGACTAAGGCACGTTCACCTACTCATGAGTAAACATGCAATATGGCTCAATTTCACTTTCCATAGGGCTCCATGCATTTTTGGGTTTCCGGTTTTTTGGCCATAACATTTGATGGAAAGGAGATACCTTACCCTGTTTTTTCCACTGCATTTAGCTAGAAATTCGGCATCCAACAGTATGTAGCATGATGGGGCTATTCCTAACCTCTGCGAAGTTAGCAAGGTTGGGTCATGACAGGGGTCGAGCCCTTGTCCGACCCCTGCCTTACGTGGCTGAAAGCTAGGGGCAGAACCACCTAGCCACAGAGCTACCACTGCCTCTCCAGCTGACCAGGCAAGACTCAGGGCAGCTGGGTGGGAGAGACTGCCCCCAGAGCTCACCTGACCAGAGCAGTGAGCAGGGCAGGGTCACCATTAACCACCAAAGAGGAGGGCAGCAGGATAGGGTCAGGGCCCCTTTTAGCCTAGAGAGGGAGGGAGGGGAGGAGCCGAGGGTGTGGCTGGGGAGGATAAAAGCTGGGAAGCCTTTGATGACAGGCAGTTCTGCAGCAGGAACCCTTCCTGAAAACCAAGGGCCTTGGGTCCTGCTTCCAGAGAGGATGATAAGGGTGTTGTGAACCCCCTCCCCCTTGTTGAAAACCATCATTGAAAACCATCCAATGATTATCAGTTCCTTCAGATATGCTCCCACCTCCCCCCCTTCTCAGTGCAAAACCCAAACATTAACCCTTCCCTGTCTCCTGGCTGGAATTTCCCTTGCTTGCCCTGTCTGAAGGATGGCCCCATAATGTCTTTCACGCCTCAGAAAAAGTAAGCCAGCACACCCAGACAGAGACAGACTCATGTCTGCATGTGTGGGGACTCATTTCCGAGTCAGTGACTTGTATTTGAGACAGTGCAAGAGTATATAATATACACCACTAAGGGCAGAATCCTAACCAGGTCTACTCAGAAGTAAGTCCTATTGTGTTCAATGGGGCTGACTTTCAGGAAAGTATGGTTAGGATTGCAGCCTTAATTCATAGCATGGGATGGCTGTTTTGCCTTCTTTTTTATTTTTATATAAGTCACTGGTTCCCAACCTATGGTCTGGGGACCACAGGTGGTCCGTGAGACCCTGAGAAGCGGTCCACAACATCACAAGAAAAAAAACTTATTTTGATCACTTCCAGTTTCTTGCTGAGCCACTTATTTATTATCTATAAATAATAAATCTCTAATAAACCCTTTACCCAATAGCAGGGTGTTGGATCACTGCCCCGCCCTGCTCAACTACTACCCTCCCCAGGTAAGCGTTCACTCTTTTCCTGGTGATGTCTATTCTGTGGACACTCCACACCCCGTGCCAAACAAGCCAGGGGAGGAGATTGGACCAAAGGATAGCAATTCTGGAAACCAACTTCTAAGCAATGAGAACTCCCTACGTGCCTGGAGCCTCAAGGACATCGAAGTCCTCTGGCCCAGGTCGTTCTCCCCTAGGTGTACCATGATTGTCTGGGGATGGGAATGCCATGCCAGATAATTAAGCAGCAATGGCATGAATTGTTCCCAGTGCATGCCCCTTCTGGCAGCCCAGGTGACACTGGCTAGGCCCCCCATTCCCAACTGGGTGCCAAAGCTGCCAGCCAACGCCCTCTTCTGGGCCCAAAAGATAATTGAGTGACCGCAGATCAGGACCCTCACGGGAGTCGACCAACAAAGACCTGCAACAGAAAAAGTAACATAAACCACTAACACTGGAACACAAGATGCCATTAGGCAACACAACTAGGGACTCCAACCCCCTCCCTCCATCCCTCCACATTACCATCAAGGCTGGCAATGCCAGTCAACACGCCCCCCCAACCAGTGGGGGAGCCTGACAAACTCAGGCCCTGCAACCGGCGAGCCTCAGCAAACATAATATTTAAAGGCGCCCGAGCGCTATCACCCAATCCTCTGGATAGCTTTAGCATGGAAGCCCAACCTGGCTGCCGTCGATGAGGCACCGATTCTAAAGGAATGCAGGCCGAACTGCCCGGCTGCCATTCCAAGCCTCTGCAAAGCGGCATTAAAAACCACTGATACATTGTGAGGGGGGAGGAATTCTGATGCCGAAAAAATGGCCCGTCCCCCCGGGGCGCCACGTGGTGGTAGTCCACAACCGCCTGAACCGGGCAGATATCCACATTGGCAGCTCTTTTCAGGTGGTCCCACTGGCTCTTACCTCGCTGGTCGGTCTTAGAACACCTTAAAAACAGAGAAACACGGTTAACACCCATCTGACAATCGCCCCATCGCAAGGCCCTGTCCCCGGGGGTGACTTTAGAAATGGATAATACCTCGCTAGGGCAGAAGGCCCCAAAGAACAATACCAGGCTACAAGCCTTAAACAGCATCGCCTCATAATGCGATGCGCAATGCAGACTGAAGTCGGCACATAAACCCTGCAGCAGGCCCGGGGTGACCGGCTTCCGGGCATCTGGGAGCAGGGGACAGCTCCTCCTAATCCCTTCCAGCATCCGCCTAACCCAAAAGTCCGATGTCAACCCAACCCAAGGCCTTGGACTGGAAAGACAGAGCTGTCAAGTAGACTGAGATCAAGCGTGCCAACAACCCCCTGCTCCAAAGGGCAATCATGAACTTCATCAGGTTGCTCACCGGCAGAGGCCATGCGTCCGCCAGACGCTGCTGCCTGCAAAAAGCCAAAAACTCCTGAAACTTCTTCCTATAACTGTCCCTGGTAGCGGCTGTTAGGGAAACCCAGATCATGTTTTGGGCGATGCTGGGGCAAGGTTCCACAGCCATAGGGGCATGGGTTCTGGGTCCCAATGAGCATCTGGAGCCAGCTGCCTGAAACGCTCCTCCTGAAAACAAAAGAGAGCGTCTTTTTCTTTCTTTTCTGAAACCTTTATTGGCATATCAAACACGATTTGCAAACAAAATTTACAAATTGGCATAACAATTTGCATAACAACCTTAACAATTAAAAGCAGGATACCAAGTTATTTAAATTCTGACAACGTTACTTTAAGAATCTCAGATAAATAACCAGCAACAGCTACAGTCAGAGAAACACAAACATCACTCATGAACTTAGAGAGAGTAGTATCAGAGGGGGTGAGATCAGAGGGAATTCAAGAAGTAAGGTAATGATTACGAATACCAAGTTGTACTGGACAAAAGAAGAGAATATGAAACAAAAAATCAGGAGACTCGTGACAGAAGGGACAGAGCCTTTTCTCCCGTGGAATATTAAAAAAACGTCCAGAATGGACTGCCGAGGGGAAGATGTTAAAACGAGCTAACATAAAGGCTCATCTATGTAACGGGTTAGTTAATGTATAGAAATAGTTAGGTGCATGATCAAAAGATGGGGCCAAACCAAAAGAAAATGGGGAACAAATAGGATTGAGGTTATTACTTAGATAATTGAATTCGGATGATAAGAGCTTGCCTTTTATCAATGAGTATGCTCTTGGAAGACTCATATCTGCCAGGGATTCTAATGGAAGATCAAGAGAAGGTTTCGTTAGTCTATCAAACGAAACCAAGAAGAAAAATAAGAGTCTCTTAACAAATCGTATAAAAGGGAACCAGAATGAGAATTTAAAAACAGTTTAAGCCAAAATTTAAAAGTAAGTAACCAGGCTGTAGTTGTTGGAAGATGAATATCGAATTCTAGGATAATTGTGGAAACACAAATTGAATTTGGGATCCCTAGAATTCTACGAAAAAAAGATGCTGCGATCTGATCAATATCCTTGTTGATTACTTTAATCCATATTGGGGCACCGTAAAACAAATGGGAGAGAATTTTGGACTGAAAAATCTGAATAGCGGCAAGAACATACTGGTTACCTTCATTATAAAAACATTTTGAAATTGCTTTGAGTTGGGGAGAGAGAGACGAAGTGATAGCTTTCTTATGAAAAGACCAGGAGAGTTTATAATGAAATATAAGCCCCAAATATTTGTAAGACTGGACTTGTTTGTATATATTGGGACCTATTGTCCATGTTATAGGGGACCAAGTGCGAGAAAATACCATAATTTGGGTTTTATTTGAATTAATTGTTAGATCATTAAGTTTACAATACTCCTGAAATGTAGCTAAGATGCAGCGAAGTCCAGATTTAGTTAGGGATAATAATACTGCATCATCTGCATATAAAAGAATAGAAACAGGGATCCCATTTAGAACCAGAGTAGAATGAGTGGAAGAAGAAAGAAAAGAAGGTAAATCAGATAAAAATAAATTAAATAATAAAGGAGCAAGGATACATCCCTGACGGACACCATTGTGAATGGGGAATCTGTCAGTGAGAGTATTGGAATTTGGTATCCGAACCTGATAAAAATTCTGGGAGTGTAATTGGCGTAGCAGGAATAACAAACACAGGTCTATTCCCCATTTAAGTAGTTTGGACCATAGAAGGGCTCTATTCACAGTCAAAGGCCCCTTGGAGATCGACAAAAGCAGCAAATAGGTTAGCTTTATTATAAATAAAATATTTCTCTGCTAGATAAGTCAATGTAAAAATATGTAAAAATATGATCAAGGGTGGAAGCTCCTGCCCAAAAACCAATCTGTTCCTTTCCGGGGAGGTTTTTAGAAATTGCCCAGGAAGAGAGTTTTGTTAAAAGATACTTTTCCCAATACAATTTCCCAGTACAATTTCCCAATATTTGATAACAAACTTATTGGGCGATAATTTGAGGGTAATGAAGGGTCACCTTTTTTGTAGACTGGAATAAGAGTAGATGTCAACCAGGCATCAGGAAAACGACCAGTGGCATTAACCAAGGTAAAAAAAGATGCAAGTTGTTCTGCCCACCATTTGGGATTATTGGTCAAAGTCTCATTCAAAATGTTATCGGGCCCAGGAGCTTTACCGGGTTTTAAAGAGAGAATTAACTCATGTATTTCATTAGGGGAAACTGGAGGCCATTCCAAAAGATCCTGTGGAATATTACTGGAGGGTTGTATTGGGGTCAAAGATGAGAATTTTTTTGAAAAAAAGTCAACCCAAGTGACTGCAGATATAGATGGAAGCAAATTTGGGATTAAACGAGATGATCTGGAAACTAAAGACCAAAAGGGAAGTAATTGCAGAGTGTAATTGATCCCACTTACGCAGGGCATACTGATGTCTTTTCTCATCAAATAGATCATGGCATGTTCTGCGTAAAGAAAAGTAGTCTCTTAAAAGTGATGGAATTGGATGAAAATGAATGAAAAAAGGGAGCGTATTTGTTTTTTTAATTGCCAACAATCAGCATCAAACCAAGTCTTGTGATTAAAAGAAGCCCTTGGTGGCTGGGAGGGACTGGAAGAACTAAGAAAATTAACTAGAAAATCAATTAAAGAATTGTAATCTCTTATAGCAGAGGCTCAGTTTGGCTGTACTTGTCGGAAGAGGCGACTAAACAGCCACCGGGTAGATGGGACCCGTCAGCCTGGGAAGGCAGCTCATATGAGAGAAGGAAAACTCTGATCCCAAACCTCCACTGCCTTGTGGCTACATCCAGTTATGGAAAAGGCTTCAGGAGTCAACCTCGAGGCAAAATCAGGAGCCGGAGTCCCTGAGGCAGTTCACGGCTGAACACAGTCACATTCTGGCAACTCCTGTGACGCCACTGGAACCAACCGTATTGGCCTCTGCCTTTCCATTGGACCATTTCAGTGACGTGGAGAGGGGGGATTTGCTGCATGGGTAACAGCCTATCCTCCATACCTACTTTACCCAGGCTTCGCACACTGGAGAGGACACTCTGTTCTAGAACCACCATTCAGAGCGTGACACCATAGTCTTCCGAGACTGAAGGATGCCACCAACATAGCAGAGGATGAACAAGAAGGAAAAAGAAGGTTACTGATAAGAACAGTAGTCTCCAAGTGACAAGTCCACTGGGAGAAAGCTTGTTGTGAAATAGAAGACCATTTATAAGGTCGACTGGAGTTAGAAGAAAGTGAAGAAGAGTGGGAAACATCGTGGGGAAAATAAAATGTTTTATTAACATGATCTCCCTCAGAACGATGGCCCACTGAGAAGTCAGTTAGAAATGGTAAGAGATCAGGGGAAACAAGGGCATAATCAATAACACTCGGGCCTCTCACTGAAAAATGGGTAAACTCTCCTGGGGTATCGTTACCTCTAGAGACATTTAATATAACTACATTAGCAGAAGCACATAAGTTAATAAAGGAAGCAGCATAACTATTAAAGGTTGAGTCTTTGGAAGCCCTTGGAAAATAAAACCAAGGAGAGATTTGGTCATCCGTAAACCAATTCATATGTTGAACTAATGCAGTATTACTGGGGCCTATTCTAGTATTAAGGTCCCCTGTTATTACTAACAAAGCAGAAGGAAAAGCTTTTAAATTATCTTCTATAAGTTTTTCAAGAGATTCCCATAGATTGGAGGGAGTAATAGCAGCAGGGGGGATATACACATTAAACAACAAAATTTTAAAAAAGTTGATCTGCAAAAGAAAAATTTGAAAATATAAGGATTGAATTGGGATATGGGAAAAGGAAAAAGGTAACGATAACTTTACAAAGCAACAAAGTCCAACACGTGGACGTCCCAAAATATTGTTTTTGAAAGCAGGTAAATGGTAGGAAGCATAACCTGAAATGGTCGGAGAAGACAAAGACCATGTCTCCTGTAATAAAATTAAATAAAATTAAATAAAATTAAATCAAAAGTTTTCAGATAATAGATGAAATCTTTATCTGAGTCTTTTCTGGACCACCCCGAAATGTTCCATGAAATCAAGGTAATAGTCATAGCATTTTGCGAAAGGGGGGAACAACAATCAGTTAGTCAACAGGGAGAGGGAAGAACAGTATGACTATTAGAAGAAGCTTGAGGGTCATGAGAAACCTCTAGCTGAGTTGTAGTTGAATTAAAGGAATGGTTCTGGGTGTCTAAAGGGGGTCCAGATGTAAATTTATTAGTCACATTTTTTTTTGCATACTAGAACCAATAAAATCAAAATTTAGAGGCGGGGATATTGAGAGGTAGCATCGATTAAACGAAAAGAGTCAGATAAAGAGCTTTTCTTAATAATACAAGTAGGGAAAAGGGATGTATGTGGAAGAGGCATAGGATTAGGGTTAAGGGAAACGACTGGGGGAGATAAAACATCGTTTGGAATCAGAGTATCAGTAGGGATTTCTAAATTCAACATAATAGGCATAGGAGAAGGCTGACTAAAACAAGGATCATTTGACCCTGCAGAAATATTTAACAACAATTTTTTCCTTGAAGATACACTTTCTGGTTAAGCAACCTCCAGAGGGCGAGGGAGGGGAAATAATTTGGAAGCAGACAAAGAACAATCCAGAAGGGAAATAGGAGAAGAATCATTCTTTGCCAAGCAGGGAGACTGTACTGACGCAGGGACGTCCATGTTTCCTCCTTGGAAAGAAGTTTTAGATGGAGCAAGTTTAGTTATGATGGTATCACGAAAATAGCGATGGGCAGATATGCCTACTTTCTGAAGAGATCTGGTGGTGGCAAATAAGAGTCTCGGAATATATGAAGAACGAAATTCCAGGAGGAGACGGGAAGGGCGACGAACAGAAGGTAGGTGAACTAAATTCTGTAAATCCACCTTAAAAACAGGAATGTTAAGTAAGGTGGCTAGATGTCTTCTGGCCGAATGAATTTTAGACCAGTCTGGGTGTCTCCTGGGTGCCAGATGATCGAAAGATAGCACAGCTGCAGAGGCTTGATAAACAAGTTGGCTTGAATGTTCCATCGAGATTGCAGAAATGAGCTTGGTATGAGATGTTGAGGCTAAAGTAGGATGTCTCATCTCCATTGCAGATTGAGAGAAAATATTAACAAAAAAGTTTGATAACTTAGAAATTATTTGGTGTTGCTCCTTTAAAAGGCTCAATATATGGGAAATCTGAGAAAATATAGATGATACCGTCTGGGCCATCAATTGAGAGTATTCCTTAAGCTTCATGGATAATTCACAAGGCTTTCCAACAACCATTTGTGCACTCCCCTCAATCTGAGATGACTGCTGAGTTTCCAACAGAGGTTGTTCTTTCGAAGGGGGAGAAACAGGCTGGAAACACTCTTGCAGAGGCGACTGACCCTCAGATCAGTGCCTTAGTTAAAAGCTAGCTCATTTTATGGCCGACACAATGCTCAAATGCACACTATAACAACTCTTTAAAAGAGTAATATTCTGTAAAAGAAGTACTTTGGACTTTGCAAATCCATTCTTTTAACTTTAAATAATACTAAGGACAGACCACTTTATTTGTGAATAGTGTACCTAACTACAGCTATATGAAAATGCTTTCTCATATAGAGATAATCTAGAAGTGTTTGCTAACCTTAGAAAAAAAACCTTATAGGACTTTATGAAAAGAAATTCATACCTTTGTATAGGTTGACTTTTTAAAACCTAGTTTATACTATTTATGTCTTACTATGGCTAGACCTTAATTACTTTACTCATACTCAACCAATAAGGAATGTCCTGCAAAACACTTCTCTCTGGGAAATAGGGAAACACTTCTCAAGAGCTTCCCCTTTTACCTATATTTACCCACACTTGCAGTTTTTTTGGATTTCATCACTTTCAACTAGGTGTAATAGGTGTGCAATAGGTTAACCATGTTTATGTTTTCTTAGCTTATTTTCCTCTTATTGCTCTTTGATTGATTAGAATCAAATAATAACAATTTGGTTACACTTCAGGCATTCTACATACAGCTTAACTCTTACACATTCATCTATCACTAAAAAAAAAAACAACATTGCAAAACATAACACAAATCAACATAATGAACAATTATGAAATATGAAACATGAAAATGTTAACACGTTTAACATGAACAGTGGAAAAACATTTCAAAACATCACATCACAACAGACTACAAACACAGTTGTAATCATTAAGAAAGAGTCCATTAAGAAATCATTTGGAAAAGTCCATATTTTAAAATAGTTTGTTAGAAAAGTTCAAAGTAATGCTCCATAGGACATCTGTCTTAGTAATCCTTCTCTTCAAACAAAGTCACAAAGTCCATTTCATTTTTACTGTGTGCAGGTAGTAGTTTATTCCCAATGGATAGCTCTCACACTTCATGATTATTTCCTTAACATAAGCACTTTGTTTACCTGGAAAATAATAAGCTCTATACAAATTAACAAGATATCAAAAGACAGAAAATTTCATTTTTTTCCGTTAGTATGACCTTGCTTCAGTTTAAACTTTGAAACAAAAAGGAACTCATTTTTCTTTTCTTTTCTCTGAGCAATCTTGGCCAACTTCCCAGAAACTTTTAGCTTATTTCCTAGAACTTCAGCGCAGAACTTAGATCATAAAAACTTTGCTGGCTATTATTATTAGCACACACGCTTACAGACACATTGATGAATTTTCAAGCTATAAATTTCTCCAGGTAGAAACTGGTGGGTTACAATACAAGATGGGTTACAATACAAGATAAGCACATCACTAACTAACCTCCTCGGTGCCCTTCTTCCGGTCACCTACCCAATATCCACCCACACCTGGTCTAGCTAAAGTCATAGCTGCAAGGTGTTAGCAATCAATTCACAGCAAGAATTTGAACTTCGTTTTACATACAAGCCTCTGTTATTGCGAGCATACAAATGAAACTATAAGAAATAGAACATACAAATTAAAACAAACTCACCTAAACTTATTCCTTTTGTACTTTGTGAATGTATAGTGCTGCTTGTTTGACCTTGGAACTTTGAGGTTATTTGTTTTATTCCATTATTTTAAGAATTATCCACTCAAATCACCTTGCTCCTGCATTTGCAGATTTTCTTCAACCTTCCTTTACATATACTTGATAAGCATGTTATTATACATGGTAGAAAATAAAAGAAAATACAAACGAAAACACACATATGCTAAATGGCAAAACACAGCAAAAATTACTTCATTTAATACTTAATCAACTCTATACTGCCAGCAGAAGCGTCCTTCTGATGGCAGCATCATAAACAACATAACAGCACAGTGGCACACTAATAGAATAGGCCACCCAGGTACCAGAAGGAGAACTGGAAGGGGTTACCATTTGAACTTTAACTAAGATGACAATAAAATAGCATAGCAAGGAAATTTTTTTTTTCAAGAGATCATCACTTTTCCAATTATTATTTCAATTCTTTTACTAAGAATGAATAAGTTGATCAAGCTCATTCATTCCTAATTTATATCACAATTTGAATGTGCTCCTAAAAAAAATTTCCTTTAGTTAGCTTACACAGACACTTACTGTTATAACACATAGTTATACTGTTGTACACTTTCAACACAAAGGTAACCTTTTAATAGAAATTGCAATAGGGATCTGAAAGCCTTAGGAACAGACCTCAACAAATGAGAAACCCTGGCCTCCAAGTGGCCCACTTGGAGACAGGCTACACAGCATGGCCTCTCCCAGTTTGAAGAGACACTTTGCCAACAGACTGAGGCAAAGAGACAAAGAAGGAAGACCCATAGCTAGGGAGACAGACTAGGGACAGACTACACCCACTCCCGGTGTGAAAGGGATTGTTACTCCTGAATTGGCTTTTGGCCACACTAGACGCTGCTTTAGAACCACTCTTCAGAATGCGATACCATAGTCTTTCAAGACTGAAGGTTGCTATAATAATAGTAGCTAAACATACAAACTATTTAAGCCTTGCATTTTTGCAACATTAGCTTTCCTGTTTAAATGCACACAAATTTATTTACCTTTTCCCAAAACAGCACCTGAGCAACTGGCAAAGGATATACACAACAGAGACACAGCCTAGAGATCAAGGGATAAGAACTCCAAGGGATAAGAAAGGAGATAGGACTGTCTTTGGGGACTGGGTACAGAACTCAGGTTCGGAGTGCAGCTAGAAAAGAAGCTGCCATGGGATTAGACACATGCTCTGAAAGGATCGATTCAGGGTCCCTGGAGCACAAAGGCGTTCTAGAGGTCTCCTTGCTGCCACCTCCTCCCTATACTAGGAAAGGGCTTTGGAGCTACAAGGGTCTCTGGACTGCTGGGCGTGTGTGGTGCTGGTCCCAGTCCAGAATCTACTGGTGGGACTCCTCAACCTCCTTTTGGTGGGGGTCACCTTTGGGGCCACCCTGCTCCCTGCAGGGATCCTGTTGGGATTTGGATTCCCATGTTATTCCACATTTCTGCACACCCAGGCATACACCCAGGCATACCTCTGCACAGCCCACTTGCACAATGTTGCATCAATCGCACTGCTGGTGGCTGGCTTCACCTTGCTGGTGCCTCTTAGTTCCCACACTGGCTGCCTACTGCCACCTGACTCGCCATCTCTAGCTGGGCTACTGCCTCATCCTTACAGCAAAGCCATCTACAAGAACTTGCCAGCTATCCACTCTCACAGCTCTGGCTGCTGCTGCGCCTAGGACAGTGATGCTGTAGAAAAATCTGGGTTTGAGGATTGGGGTGTAAGGAGACAGTTCTGGGACTTGGGGCACAGAAATAACAGGGCAGAGGTTGGGACTGAGAAACATAAGCTGAGCTAGCCAAGCCAACCAACTTTAGGGGACTAACGTTTTTTTTCTTTCCATCAAAATGTGGATACTTCACTGCAGAGAGGTGTGCAATTGCACATCAGGCTCTCTCAAAACACAGACTCACTAGCATACTGCAGGCCCTAAATCCCATCAGTAACCAGGTTAGGTACAAAGATGCATCCAGTATAGGAAGAAAGGAAACCAGTGCCATCACCTACCTATCAACATGGCTCACCAACACTGACACTTCCCACCCAAGATCATGGTTGTAGGAAAGCCAGAAGAGATGCAGCCACTTGCAAGGCAGGCAGGGGCTACAACAGCCTGCGTTACAGGGTAAAGACAAGACAGATCTTACTGCAGCACTGCAAACAACTATGAGATTCATTCAGGTTCAGTCAGCAGAGGAGGGTGTCATGAATATGTACGGTTTAGACCTAGTAGCATTGCAAAGCCTGAACCAAAGTAACCTAGCAACCCAGAGGGGCTTGCATTCCTAGCTGCCAGGAACCTACAACCCACAGAAGGTGACAAGGTGGCACTTACGTAGACTGCCAGGAACCTACCAGAGTGGAATGCAACTGTAGACCTCCAATGGGAAGGGGAAACCAAGGGGATAGCTTTGCAAATTGCTTTTAGCCCCACTGAGGAAAGACTCTGTCCTCAAGGGTTTCAGACACCCCCATCATCTGCTGCCCTTGCAACTTCCTGCAACCCAGGTACTCAACAAGTAAAAATCTCTTTACCATGTTGGTTCATTGTCTATTGGGAACAAAAGTTCAGAATCTTGCCTTGCTGTTCAGCAAGCTACCAAAATCCTCTTTGTGGACTAGTAACTTGAGGTGCAGCCTTTAAAACAAATCATTTCAAGCATTATTTTACTTGCAAGTAAAATCTTTTCAACATTTAAACTGAAAAACTCAGGACTTTCTAAAGTCCTTAAAAAATAAACATACATTTATAAACCAGGGAAATTAACTCAGATTTCCCCCGCCTGGCCAGGCTGAAAACTGGAGTGACTCCACTCACTGTTAAAAATACTCACTGCTGTTAACCTAGCTGACTTTACCTAGAAGTCAACTAGAAGCACTAATTGCAACCAGAGGAATTAGAGAAGTTTACATAACCTATTTAGACAATAGGAGATAAGGCACTCTCATTCTCACACCTCACATATGTCCATGGACTTCAAACACTCCAAACACATCACTCACTCTATACACATATACACCTATAAATAGCATATTTCACATTACACATGCTTATAATTTACAGCTCTAATGTACATGCAAAAGAATTAAACATTTCATACTTACTTCAGACTTCTCTCCATTCTGAGGTTTCCAACACTGAAAGTACACTTACAGTACAATCTTACCTCTCTTCTCTTCAGATGCCACGGCAACCTTATCACTTCAGGTACTACTTCTGTTAGATCTCATTGTTGGATCAACAATAAGCACACTGTCCCTTTTAACTTAATTTTCCGCGTATTCGCTCCTCCTAAATTCTTACTTTGCCCCATATTCTTTTTAAACCAGCACACAAAAGCTCACAGCTCTCACAAAATCACACAGCTCTATGTTATAACTATTAAATCACTCTGGCTTAAAACCAACACAGCCTTAGACAGGAAGCAGATTCACTGACTGTTTTACGATACCTGCCAACTGCTAAAGCTGCTAAGGCGAACTTTTCATTACAGAAACTACTTGAGTAACAAAGCAGCAAGTTTTTCTCTGCTTTAATTGAATCACTTGCTTTTACTTTGATATTTACAAATTTAAACTCTCTTTCTCTGTTCCTAAAAACAGTGAGCACTAATTAAAGATTGCTTACTAACTTTCCCACAGGTATGTCTACCACACACAAGGGTCCAGACAATATTTTACCTGTTTCACTGCAGTTCTGACCACTCAGAACTGGAACCTGCCTTACCCAGACAGTAAAATCACCTGGGACACACACAATTATCCCCAAGGGCCCTTATTTGCCCAACAAGGTTTACTTAAGGTACCAGACAAGGACACCTGCTCCTATTGTACCTTGTACTTACCTTGTTGTATGAGGTCTACACCCTCATGCAGCAACTCCACTTCAGCAACTCCACTGCAGTTCCACTGCAGCAACTTCTGGTCGACCAGACAGACAGACACTTAGACAACACTTTCACATACTTACCTGCTTGCACCACTCACACCAGTAGACATGTGCAATCAGGGGAGAAATCATCAGACCTGTATCCTACGTCTTTTTCAATTTAAGTTGCTTGGTTTTTTTCCCTAACTGCTTAGTAAAGAACAACCAGAGTCCCATCTGGGTCGCCAACTGATAGAGAGTTTTCTGGGACGTGGTCTCTGGGTCAAATTGCTAAGCAGACACAGACTCATTTTACAAGCATATAGAAAGTTTATTTACATGCTATTTACAGATTAGGAATAGATTAGGGTGGATACAGGTTCGAAGTTACCCCATGGTGGTCCATTGATTTCTCTCCGAACCACACCCAAAATTCCTTTACTTGTACTCTATGAAAAACAAGTGACCCATGTGATATATATGTCATTTCCCTCTCCTTATTTGGCATACTGGTGCATGGTTCTTGCCCTAACTGGGAAGTCTGTTAGCCATGTATGGAGAAGTTCTGGCCTGCAACTTTGATTTCACAAGACCCTGGAATGTTCCTTTTGGGAAAGCTATGATGCACATGTTTTTCTCTCTCTCCAGGTCATCTTGACATACTGACTTTTTCTATCCTGGTGTTAACAAAAAACCAGTCACAATTTTGGCTCCTAATTTCAAGTGTTTTTCTTAACTGAGGAGAAGTTAGGTTAACCCTTAAAATCTATATCAATCAGAGAAAGTTCTTTAGGAATAGAATTGTAGGAGGACAGAAGCTTCTCTAATTTCGTTTGTTTCAGAGAAGGTAATAATGACTCAAGGTCATTACTCATTACAATTACTCTGTAATTATCCAGTACTGTAATTTCCTTCCTTGGGTAGTCAGTAAGAAATACATCCATTTTTCAAAAGGAGATGGATTTATTCTGAACTGTGTCAGTGCTCAATGGTGGAACAAAGATTGTTCAGGCATCTCTTCTTTAGCTCGCCACACCAATCAAACATTTCTGGAGGAAACTCTGTGACCACACATGCTGCTTCCATGTGGCTCCAGAGTGAGGTTCTATCAAGGCACCTGCCATAGAGATATCATTGTAGCTGGAACTGTAGTTCAGGTTGCAGAAGTTCAGATGCAGCTGGTTTAGACATGCATTTGCAGTCCTGTGGTTGTTTTTGCTCTTCTTGTTGCTTCTTCTCCCTTCTCTTGTCTGTTGGGAGAATGTGCCCAGTAAATGTGAAATTGAAGAAAGCTATGGGGATACTAGGCTAGGAGATGCTGTCATTGGAGGGGTCCTCTCTCTTTTACGTCCTGTACACACTGCAATCAATTTTCAGAGACTACCAGCAATGGAGGGAGTCAATTTCTCGTAAGTTATTTTGTGTTTGGTAGCCATCACTCTACTTGAAACATGAAGACTAGGGAACAAAAGACTGCACTGGGGTGGCATTTCAACAGGTGCAGCTTGTTGGGAAGAACAGTTTGGGGATGGGGCTGTGCCATGGCCAAGAAGGGAGCAGAGAGCATTGAAAGCAGCTCTGTTGATATCCTAGCCCCTTTCCTGGCCACAGACTAAGTGCATTTAAACACTTGGACTGGCACCAGCAACATCACTGGCACAGGTCTGAGTAGATCCATTGCAGCAGCTAAGACTTACTTCAGGACAGAGGAAGAAATGTTCCCTTACGTAATCATTTTTGTTCTGGTCAGATGAACAACTCCATTCCTGCACCCCTCTTCCTTACACCTCTTTAGTTTTGTTTCCTTTTCTCATTGTACTTGGGATGAGTTTTTCACTGTACAAGCGTATCCAATAGTGTGGGTGTCCTTGTCCTCTAAAGTTGAGTGCTGTGCCAACCAGTACTAAAAATGACATTGTTCTTGATGGGACAAGAACCTGACACTGACTGGCCAGAATACACTGCTCTGATTGCCAATAGCTGTCAGTCATGCCCAGGATGAAGAACACTGTAGCAAAACAGTGCTCAAGGAAATGCCATTGTGGGTGGTACTACTGCAAAACCCCTGGAATTGTGAACAGCTCCCTCCCCGTCCTTTCGGCGGGGGCTTAAGACCTTTTTATTTAGGGAGGCCTTTTATGCTGACACCAGGGGGCATGGCACTTGTAAAATGGATTTTAATTTGGGATCCAGGTTTTTATTGTGTTTTATTGTTTTAATGTCTTTTATATATGTATATGTTATTTTTTGAATGTGTTCTTCATTGTGAGCCACCTTGAGTGTTCTTCATTGAATAGAAAGGCGGGATATCAATCTCTAAAATAAATAAATGTTTATGTGGTGCACATGACAATCAGCTACACCTTATCTCTGCCTCAATGTCAATCTGATTTCAGAAGAGAGTACAAGCATTATCAGCATGTCCTGGCCTTCCTTTTTGCCATTCAGGAGATCAACAGGAATCCCAACCTCTTGCCCAACGTGACAGTGGGTTTTAAAATCTATGACAACTTTTTTGAAGGAATGGTCACATACAAGTCCATCCTGAACCTACTCTTCAAACAGCAAAGGAATGTGCCCAATTACAAGTGTGGTAAGAAAGGTGATGTCTTGTCTGTCATTAGAGGATTCATGGTAGAGTATGTCATCCAAACAGCCAACATTCTTAGCCACTACAAGTTTCCACAGGTATGTATATTCAGATGCATGAATGGATGGCATAAAACTGCTCTTCACTTATTCAGAAGAGATGACCATTTGAGGAGGTCCTTGAGATCTCAGTTGTATAGGAGAACATCAAATGACTGACCAGCAACCCAGATGTGGGCAGACAGACCTCGAGCTCTTAATAATAATAATAATAATAATAATTTATTTTATTCACATCAAAATGACAAAACAGCTGATAATGATCGTATACACACAAAAAACACAACTTTTATCTGCTGGTAAATCCTCATCCACACGGACATCTGCCTGACATCTTACCCCTGCTAATTGGGTAAGAGGCACTTTTTCAAGTGGGTGCTCCTTTTTTTAGCAGGGGGAGAGTAATTGACCCACCTCACCCCAGCACTGTCTGTTCTAGTGGCAGTCTGCTGGTATTCATTTGCATCTTTTTAGATTGCGAGCCCTTTTGGGACAGGGAGCCATTTACGTTATTTGATTTTTCTCTGTAAACCGCTTTGTGAACTTTTAGTTGAAAAGCGGTATATAAATACTGTTGATTGATTGATTGATTGACATCTAGGTGTAGATGTGGTATTGATGAAGGATGGATGCCTTGCCAATTATGGCAGTCTTCTGTAATTCAACTAGTGTTATTGCCAGGGCACCCAGTTGTGCAAAGTACTCGTTAAATTGTGTTGATAGTGTTCCTAGTGCACCAATTACTATTTGTTACCCTGCACATGCCTGATCTTGTCTGATCTTGGAAGCTAAGCAGGGTCAGGCCTGGTTAGTACTTGGATGGGAGACCACCTGGGAATATCAGGTGCTGTAGGCTTATACCATAGTCTTTCGAGACTGAAGGTTGCCAATTACCACCACAATTACTATTGGCACTTTTACATGCTTCTTTCAGATACATGTCAATTCTATGCACAGGTCGTGGTATTTGGATACTTTCTCTTGTTCTTTCTCCAAAATTCGCAAGTCGCCAGGAATGGCGACAACGATGATTAACACGCGCCTGGCTTCTGTGATGGTAATATCTGGAGTATTGGCCTCCACGCGTCTGTCAGTCTGTATCCAAAAGTCCCACACATTTTGACCTCTTCATTCTCTACTACCCTTTCTACATGGTGTTGCCAGGGCTTTTCTGACGCGGGTATTTTGTATGTTTTACATAAGGCCCAGTGAACTAATTTGGCCACATTATTGTGCTGTTCTTTGTAATCAGTGTTGGCTATTTTGGGACATTCGCAAATAAGATGATTGATTGTTTTGTCCCATTTTTTGCACAAACGTCATTTACTATAATCACTGGTGCGTTGTATTTTTGTCTTCGTTACATTCATTTTTACAGAGCTTGATCTTGTGTGGTTAGAATCAGTCCTTCAGTCTCCTTCTTGATGGTACCTGTTCTTAACCATGCCCAACTCAAGCTGTTATTGCTCTTGCCTTCTATACCTTTAATGAATTGTCTGTGTAATGGCTTTTCTCTCCAGCTATTGACCCATTTTTCATATTCTTGCTTTTTGTACTCCTCTTTGCTTTCTGTAACTTTCATCAGATTTTCCAACTGAACTGCTTTTATCAACTTTTCCAAGCTTCTCATGATATAGTCATTCAGTCCTTGCTTTTCCTCTTCTACTGTTTGTTGTACTTGCAAAAGCCCCTGGCCTCCGAACTTCCTCGGTAGGTACAGTTGGTCAACGTCACTTCTAGGATGCAGCGAGTGGTAAATGTTCATCAGTTGACAGGTTTTTCGGTCAAGAGTCTCAACTTCATTTTGGGTCCATTCAACAATGCCAGCTGTATACCTAAGCACTGGAATGGCCCACGTGTTTATTGCCTTTATGATGTTCCCAGAGTTCAGTTTTGATTTAAGCACTTTTCATACTCTCCTTAAGTACTCTCGCTGAGTCACATTTTTTACTCTTTTGTGCACTATATTGCACTATATTGCACTATATATAGTGCAGTATATTGTCGCATTCAAGTATGCCAAGATATTTGTACTGGCCATCATGTGCAAGCACTTTTATTATGTCACCGTTGGCGAGTTTGATACCTTCCAGCTGTTGTACTTTCCCACGCTGCAATGACAATATTGCATATTTATCAAGTCCAAAATTCAGCTGTATGTCTGTACTGAACATCCGCACTGTATTCAACAAGGACTCGAGTTCAACAGGGCTTCTGGCGTATAATTTCATGTCGTCCATATACAGAAGGTGACTTATTTTGCCTGCCTGCACTGATACGTTATGGCCCAGTCCTGTTTGGTTCAAAATATCTGTCAGAGGAATAAGAGCAAAGTTAAACAGGGGTGACAATGAATCACCCTGAAAAATTCCTCTCTTGATGTTGACTTGGCCTATTTCTTCTCCAATAAAAGAGCAGTCAACTTTTTCATACTCTGCTTTATGAACTTTCGGATGTTTTCACTGATTCTGTATTTTTCCAGGCAGGTGTTGATCCAGCTGTGAGGCAAGGAGTCAAAGGCCTTCTTGTAATCAATCCAGGCCATTCTGGGGTTCGTTTTTCGTCGTTTACAGTTTTTCAAGATCATTTTATCTATCAGCAGTTGGTCTTTTGTGCCTCTGGATTCCTTAAAGTTGCCTTTTTGCTCGGTTGGGTGGAGAGAATGTAGCATCAGGTGGTTGTATCTCGAAGTTGCAATGATTTTTGTGAGAAGTTGAAGGTAGTTGGAAGGCACGTAATAGGGCGATAGTTGCTGGGCACATTGCCTTTTTCCACATCTTTCAGGATCAAAAAGGTTTGCCCTTTTCTCATCCAGTCTTCAGTAGTTGCATTTTGGAGCATGTGATTGAATTGCACTGCAATGCGGTGATGGAGACTCCTCAAGTATTCCAGCCAGAACCCATGTCCTTCATCTGGTCCAGGTGCGCTCCAGTTTTTAACAGTCTTTGCATGTTGTTTTGCCATTTGCTCTGTAATTACATTATCCATTTGTTTCTTGCTGTTGTTCTTGTTAACATCCTTAATCCACGAAGCATTTTTCTTTTGTTCAACCAGGTTCTCCCAGATGTCTTTCCAGAATTTTAAAGTCTCTTCATTATTTGGACCCTCGTTGTTCCGCACTGCACTTCCTTTTTGGAGCAATTTGTAGAACAATCGCTGACTCTTGTGGAACTGGGTAGTTTGTTGGAACTGCTGTTCCAATGCAATTATCATCATCATCATCATCATCAACAAAATTTAACGAGTACTTTGCACAACTGGACGCCCCGGCAATAGCAACAGTCATATTACAGAGGACCGCCATGATTGGCACAGCATCCATCTTTGGTCGGTACCTCATCTACACCTAGATGTCAGGCAGATCTCCATGTGAATGAGGATTTACCAGCTGATAAATGTTGTGGGTTTTTTGTGTACATGATCATTATCAGCTGTCATTTTGATGTCATTTTGATGTGAATATAATAATAATAACAACAACAACAACAACAACAACAACAACAACAACAACAACAACAATAATAATAATAATAATAATAATAATAATAATAATAATAATAATAATAATAATAATAATAATAATAGTGTTTATATACTGCCTTTCTTGGGCATCAGATTTCTCCTCAGACTTTAATTCCAGGTGGTTTGAATAGCAAGGTTTTCCAAACCCCGTAGGAACCTTTATAATGAAATAGTTCTGATCTTTCATAGAAAGCCTCATTACAGCTGAATTCCTTCCCAGTCTGGCCTCCCTCTGGCCGCTTCACCTCCCATGCAACTTGACAGCAACTGATCCCTGCCACTGATGGTCAACTCGTTATCAGCATGTCGACAGCTCTCAGATAGTTCTGGTTGTTTCGAATTGGTGTCCCCAGATCTTCAGGCATACAAGGCAGCAGCTCTACCACTGAGCCAGACCTCCTGCCCTAAACATGCTTTTCAGTGTATAGCACCCAGGTTTGTATCCCAAGAAAATGTGTCATAAATGCAGCTCATTATATACACTGTTCTTAAGCTTAAGCACGCCAATCTGGTCGCACTGATTTCAATACTGCTTAGTCATGTATTATATTCTGGGGATGCAAACCAAAGAGGTGATTTTAATCTTTCAAAAAATGGAAACTTGAAGCTCAGCAAAACAATAGCTTGGTCTGAATCAAATACATTACCCATTTCAGGACATTAAGTGATGGCTTGTGGACACGGTGAAAGGAAATGTGTTATAACTCATTTGGAGCACAACCCTATGCATGACTACTCAGAAGTAAGTCTCATTGTGTTCGATGGGGCTTCCTCCCAGGAAAGTGCGTATAGGATTGCAGACTTACTATAATTCATTGATGGGAATGTCTACAAAGATACATTGTTCATTATACTTAGAACAGTGTTTCTCAAACTATGGGTCAGGACCCAATAGGTGGGTTGCGAGCCCATTTCAGGTGGGTCCCCATTCGTTTCAATATCTCATTTTTAATATATTAGACTTGATGCTACTATGGTATGTGACTGCATTTGGGGACCTTTAAACAAGCTTTTCACAAGCTACTATGTATAATCTTTTAACAATGATTGTAAATGGGACTTACTTGTAAGTGTGGGTAGGATTGCAGCCTGGATTGTAATAAACACTTTGGTATGGAAAACTGAGGTTAATTTTCAAACCTGTTATGAGTTATGTTTCCCCCTGTTAGATTACGTATGGAACATGAGATACCAGGCACAAGAAATAATTTTCCTTTTATATACTGGATGGCAATAAGGGAAGGTACTCTGCACACCGGCATAGTCCAGCTACTGCTGCATTTCCAATGGACATGGATTGGCCTCATTGTTTCAGAGGATGATAGTGGAGAAGGCTTCCTGCAGAGGCTGACCCCATTGCTGGCCCGGAACAGCATTTGTGTTGCCTTCTTAGAAAGGACTATCCTTGCCAAGGATCTTAATTTGGATAACACTCAAAATGCATTAATGCAAAACATATTCAGGATGTGCTCCACACTTGTATCCACGAGAGTCAATGTTGTTATTGTTGATGGGGACGCTCAAACTCTGGAACCACTGGCAATCATTTTATACGTAGTTGAATTTATACATAGACGTCTTATAGGGAAGGTTTGGATCACGTCACCTCAGTGGGATTTCATCAAAGCTCTTTCCACTGAGGGCTTCTGTGCAAAAACATTCCATGGGACTTTGTCTTTCACAACCTCCACAAGGCCCGTGCCAGGATTCCAGGACTTCCTTCAGACTCTAAAGCCTGATAAGTCACTCACACGTTTTCTCTGCTTTTTCTACAAATATGCATTCAGGTGTTGCCATGATGGGGAAGTAAAAATTTGTAAACACTGTACAGGAGAGGAGAAACTGGAAAGCCTGCCTGATTCTCTGTTTGAGATGGAGATGAGTGATCAGAGCTACCGCATTTACAATGCTCTCTATGCTGTAGCTCATGCTTTAAATGCCACATATATGCCCATACCAAAAACAATGCTGAACAGAGACACAACCAAACTGTTGAACATTGAACCCTGGCAGGTATATTCCTCACTGTATTGATATGGTTATGTATGATACTGCTACTAGGAAAAACCTTGCTACTGAGCAGAATGAAAGGTGCTTCTAAATGAAATTGCTGTGGATGGAACGGGTGGTGTGGGTGAAAACATGTCCCTGGGCACATGGGGTGGATGCACTGCGGAAGCTAAGCAGATCTGGATCTTGCAGGACTTTGAAGACAGACCAACTGGGTATCCCAGATGCAATGCTTTAAGTTGCAAAATGAAAGAAAGGTGGAATATAAATATTTAATTGTGAAAACCAGCCACTAGTATTGTTAACACAAAGCTCCCTGAAAACCACTGAGTAGAGGAACAAATGAAATACTTCAATAGGGCTCAACCCATCCAGCTTTTCAGCACCAATGCACTTGCTTTGTTGCCCCTCGGTCTCAGTGACTACCCCCACACTGCAGGATGTATTGCATGCCCCATTGGCATCAGTACTAGAAAGTTGAATAGGATTGGGCCCATAGATAATGAAATGTTGGACATGATGGTGAGCTGAGAAGAGAGGAAGAAGAGGAAGATCTACCAAGCCTATTCTGTTTTAATGAATGACTAAAAGGCTCTTGTAACTTGTACATCTTAGGTTTACAGGTATCTTTTTTTTGATAAGGGGTTTGGTAATAAAGTGCACAATATGAAGCTATCATCTGTTTTCTATTTTCCATTTTTGTCCAATCTAGATGCACTCTTTTCTGAAAAATGTCCGCTTTAACAATGGTGCTGGCTATGAAGCCTGGTTTCCCCATGAGGAATTGTCATCTGGACTTGAAGTCATCAACTGGGTCACTTTCCCTAATCAATCCTTCCTTAAGATTCAAGTTGGAAAGATGTCTCCAAGTCTAGAGTTTACCATCCACGATGATGCAATTGTGTGGAATAGCAGATTTCAGCAGGTAGGGCTAAAATCCTTCAGCAAGGTTGTCTGGGAACATGATTTTATCTACACCACCCAAGCATTCCTGAGCACTTGAGCGTTCCTGGACGCTATGCTATGGTGGGGGCATGCTATGGTGGGGGAATGATTGAGAGGCCTTTGAGATGTAAGGGAACATATTGTCCCCTTACCTCTGCTTAGGCCCCCTGACAGCTTATGGGTCTCCTTGTACCTATGCCAGCTACATAATTGGTAAAAGCCCAAGGAGATCTGAAGGGTGGGGCAGGTTGAAAAATAGGGGATTGGATCCGAAATGCATGACTGCCATCAGATCAACCCTTTCCTTCCCTGTCACACCCTGGTTCCTCCCCTGAAGCACCCCATTACTCTTCCTCTCTGCCCATGGCCCACCCCTGGCAACAACATGCTTGGGTTGGTAGAGACTCCTGAAGCCACAGCTGTGCAGTCTGCGCTGCTCACCATTTGTGGCAGTGGCCTGACAGCACGCAACAGAGGCCCGGCTTTTGTGCTGCCACAAAGTGTCCTGCAATGCTGGAATGTGAGTTCTGGCAGTGCAGGGTGACTACAGGATTGTACCCTTACAGAGCAATCCTATGCCTGCCTACTCAGAGGTAAGTCTCACTGTGCTGAATTGAATCCTCAAACTGTGGGTCAGGACCCGCAAGGTGGGTCACGAGTCAATTTCAGGTGGGCCTCCATTCATTTCAAGGTGTATTTTATTTTTAATATATTAGATGCATGTGACTGCATTTGTGGAAATGTTACCGATCTGCACTTTTAACAGGCTATTATGGATATGCCTTTAACAATGATAGTCAATGGGGATAACACCCAGGTAAGTGTAAATAGGATTGCAACCTTTTCCATGTTTGGGGCATTTTTTAAAAACAGATTGGCAACAGCTTGGGAGGGTTGTTCTTTATTTTAAGTCAATCTGTAATCTTTTAATGTACTTATTTACTCTAATTTTGTTGCATGGGGGAGTGAAAAATGTTCCTGCTTGATGATGTCACTAGAAGCCATAAGATCACTTCCAGGTTAATGACATCACTTCTTGTGGGTCCCAATAGATTGTCACTCTAAAAAGTGGGTCTCGGGGCTAAAATAAATAAAACACAGAATAAAACTATTTTAGATATATTTGCAAGGCACATAGCATGTCATGTTGATTAACCAAATACCTATATTGAGATAAACATTGAGATAAATAACAAATAGATAGCTGGGTTTTGAGGTGGGTCCGACTTCAAGTTTGTGTCCCATGTACAAGTTTTAACAAGTTGAAGCCTACTGGAGAAAGAAGGATGGCCATAGTGGGGGACATTAAAAGAGCTTCTACTTATGTCCCTATTTTTTTATTCTTAGACGTTACCCCTTCAGAATCTAATTGCCATTGGGTACTGGCATATCTGGGGAGGAGGTAAAATGCAATGGAGCACCACCCCTCAGAGCCGGCCAGTCCCCATGCCACCATCCTCACCCCTGCTGCCATCCATGCCACCTCACTACTGCTTTTGGGTGACCTCCAAAGGCATTCTGGGGGCTGTGGAGGTTGCGCATGTCAGATCTGCCACATTTCCCAACATGCATACCATGGTAGCATCAAGTTTAATATGCTTAAAATGAAGTGAATGGGGACACACCTGACCGACCTAATCAATCCTGAACCACAGTTAGCTGCCATTCGCACCCCCACCACCATCCACATCTCCCAATCACCATTTTCGGCTGCCCTCTGAAGTCCTTCCTGGAACCGGGATGGCGGCACAAGGCCTTCTGAAAAACCCTTCAAACTGTCACTTCTGGTTTTCTGACAAAAACGGGAAGTGATGTTTAAAAGCACTTGAAGGCCTCTGGAAGGCCAGAGGAGACCACGTGCCTCCTGGATGTGATGGTAAGGGGTAGCAACCACTGGGCGGGCAACATTCTGTGGTCCTGGCCTGGGGCAGCACAGGGGCCAGGAATGCCAGAGCGATGTGCCAGTCCCCTGATGAAATAAAAGCATGCTATGTCTCCTGCTAGCAAAGGGCCCTTTGGAAGTAAAACCAAATACTGATGTATTTCCTGTTTCATTTGGCTCTGCCCTGAGCTCTTTTGAGCCTTGGTAGGAAAAAGAAACCACTCTACCAAAATGTGAGAATAGAACTCTCCCTGAAATCCAATAGAACAGGAGTCTTCAAGAGGTCACTCGCAGCAGGGGAGTAATCTGTTGCTGGTCAGGTGAGCTGCTCTCGATAAGGTGATGTGCACTGAAAGGGAAGGATGGTCATGCTGGTGGGCATCCAACATTGGCTTCAGCGTTTCTCCTCATTCTTTGCTCTTAGAATCTGCCTCGTTCAACCTGTGTTGAGAGCTGCCGTGTTGGACACAGCAAGGCGGTTCGAGAGGGGGAAGCAATCTGTTGCTATGATTGTACTCCGTGTCCAGATGATATGATGTCTATCCAGACAGGTAAGTGGCAGTGCACAGATTTTCCAGGAAATAGTTGCATATATTAGTCCACCCTAAAACCATAACATTTGCCTTTGTATTGGCCTGCTCTTCTCCAAACACTTAATTTAGGATGCACTGCTTCTTAAAGGGAACACTGATTACAGCTGCAACAAGGGAGGCAACTTGAAAGACTTCAGAGGCTTTGCATCACATTAATCCCAAAGATGCCCATTCCTTGCTGCATTTGGTCTTTCCCCTGTCCCAAAGCAATGAAGTGCTCAAAAGGAAAATGAGGAATTCTTGTCCAACATATGCTTCCAACCTCCCATCATTCTTACAAATCCAGAGACTTGTATTCCATCCATTCTTACAAATCCAGGTGTACAAATCCAGAGATGGGCAAAACCAGTGCAGCTTGACTTGAGTCAAGCTGTGAGTCTCCAACCCCTTTAACTTGACTCAAAAAGGAGCCCGAACAAGTCGACTTTCCGAGTAGCCTAGAGCATTCTGGGGACTCTAAAAGACTCAAGTCCGGACTTTTTAGGTAAAAAAGGCAACTGCAGCTCTGTGGACAAAAATGGAGCTGCTGGCAGGGTGTATGTTTATGTGAATGTTGGAGTTCTCATTTAATACTCCCCTGATGCCCCCATCATATCTGTAAACAAGGTGGGAGGGGGTGGAACAAACTGTGAGTGCACAGAGAGAAGTGGCACAAGGGAGGAGGGTCCATGCATCAGGGGGAAGGCTTACCAGTATGACCCACTCCTTTGCAGCTCTACTCATAAGTAGTTTCATTGTGACCAGTCATTCAATGAGCCTGCTGAAACCATGCTATTACTCCTGGATGGCTGTGAATTACCACCACCCCCGCCGCCTTCTTCCCTCACTCGTCCAGGGGAAAAACCTTCTTCCAATTATCACTGGTTCCTTCAGAGTTGGACAAGGGAGCCCACCTGCCTCCCCCCACCTCCTTCTCAATGCAAAACCAAAACATTAAGTCTTCCCTGCCTTCTGGCTGGAAATGCCCTGCTGCTTGCCCGGACGGCATGATGGCACCACAATGTCTTTCACACATCAAAAAAAGTAAGCAAACACACCCAGACCAGACTCTCTGTTGGAGAGTCTGGTCCAACAAGAAGCTGATGGAACATACCAAGATCCAGGTCTACAGAGCTTGCGTCCTGAGTACACTTCTGTACTGCAGCGAGTCATGGACTCTTCGCTCACAACAGGAGAGGAAACAGAACGCTTTCCACATGCGCTACCTCCGATGCATACTTGGCATCACCTGGTAGGACAAAGTTCCAAACAACACAGTCCTGGAATGTGCTGGAATCCCTAGCATGTATGCACTGCTGAAACAGAGACGCCTGCGTTGGCTCGGTCATGTCGTGAGAATGGATGATGGCCGGATCCCAAAGGCTCTCCTCTATGGAGAACTCGTGCAAGCGAAGCGCCCTACAGGTAGACCACAGCTGCGATACAAGGACATCTGCAAGAGGGATCTGAAGGCCTTAGGAGTGGACCTCAACAGGTGGGAAACACTGGCCTCTGAGCGGCCTGCTTGGAGGCAGGCTGTGCAGCATGGCCTTTCCCAGTTTGAAGAGACACTTAGCCAACAGCCTGAGGCAAAGAGGCAAAGAAGGAAGGCCCATAGCCAGGGAGGCAGACCAGGGACAGACTGCACTTGCTCCCGGTGTGGAAGGGATTGTCACTCCCGAATCGGCCTTTTCAGCCACACTAGATGCTGTTCCAGAACCACCATTCAGAGCGTGATACCAGAGTCTTTCGAGACTGAAGGTTGCCAACTACAACACCCAGACAGAGACAGACTTGATTCTGCCTGCGTGGGGACTCCATTCCGAGTCAGTGGCCTCAGACCCAAGTCAGTGCCAGGGTAAATAATATATAACACTAAATTCATAGCATGGGATGGCTGCTTTGCCTTCTTTTTTTATTTTTTTAGAAGTCAAATAGCAGTTGAAGGACCTGCCACATGGAGCAAAAGTTTCAGGATGTGGCTGCAGTTCTTTTGGACTTTGCTTTGGTTCCACTCCTGATCTCACCACTATACAATATTCCAGCAGTTTGCAAACGTTGTAGAGGCCCGAGAGGCTGCAGCCTGATTTCTAAATGCCAAGGAATGTGGCTATAATGGTGATTGGGCAGGAGTGCTCTCCCCCCTCCCGATTAGCAGGTTGTTGCACCCTTGATGCACAGTCTGCCCTGTCAGTTTCACAACCAAACAAAAATGGGGTCAAGTGCCACTGGTGGGTTTTGGACTCACAGTTTGGGAACTGCTGCACAATTTCAAACAGAATGATGTTTGCTTTGACAAACCGTTTGGTGCTTCTTTCTGTTTAAATTTTCACAAAGGAGCATGTTTGGAAATGTAACCATATGTCCTAAAGTCCTAAACGCCCCTACCATCCACCATTGTTTTGTTACATTAAATACTATCACCACTATTTTTTAAAAAAATTCCAACAGAACAGTTTTCATATGTAGTATAATAAAATTTGGCCCATCTGCCTAGCACTCATTTATCAGATCTATCTAACATATAGCAATTAATCTATGGAAAGAGGTGAAATCTGAATGGGAATCACAATGAAGGCAACCCACATCTCAACATGATCCCAATTCAGACTGCCTTCCACAAAATTGCATACCATTTGATCTTTGTAAACATTTATGTTTTTCATTTCACAAAGACGATCAGGGAGACGTTGAGATACTCTGTAATTATCCAAAGTACTATTATTTCCTTCCTTGCGCAGTTGGTAAGAAATGCATCCATATTTCAAAAGGAGGTGGATCTATTCTGAACTGTATCAGTGCCCCACGGAGGAACAGAGATCACCGAACATTTCTGCTTCAAAACATTTTGGGGAGAAATCTCTGTGACCACACATGCTGCTGAGTGAGGTTCCTGTGAGGTTCCATCAGGATGCCAACCACAGAGAATTCATTGTATCTGGAACTGTAGTTCAGGATGCAGAAGTTCAGATGCAGCTGGGTTAGACATGCATTTGCAGCCCAGTGGCTGTTTCTGCTCTTCCTGCTGCTGCTTTTCCAGTCTCTCGTCTGTTGGGAGAATGTGCCCAGTGAATGTGAATTTGAAGGAAGCTATGGGGATACTAGGCTAGGAGATGCTGTCATTGGTGGGGTCCTCTCTCTTTTACATCCTGTACACACTGCAATTAATTTTCAGACACTACCAGCAATGAAGAAAGGCAATTTCTCGTAAGTTATTTCTTGTTTGGTATCCATCATGCTATTTGAAATATGAAGACTAGAGATCAAACAACTGCACTGGGGTGGAATTTCAACAGGTGCAGCTTGTTGGGAAGAACAGGGTGGGGTTGGGGCAATGCCATGGTCAGGAAGAGAGCAGATATCTTTGAAAGCACCTCTGTTTATATCCTATCTCCCTTTTTGGCCACAAACTACCTACACATATTCACTTGGACTTGCACCAGCAAAATCACAGTCACAGTAGATCCATTGCAGCAGCTAAGACTTACTTCAGGGCAAAGGAAGAAATGTTCCCTTACGTAATCATTTTTGTTCTGCTCAGATGAACAACTCCATTCCTGCACCCCTCTTCCTTACACCTCTTTAGTTTTGTTTCCTTTTCTTATTGTACTTGGGATGAGTTTTTCACTGTACAAGCATATGTCCAATAGTGTGGGTGTCATTGTCCCCTAAAACTGAGTGCTGTGCAAACCAGCACTAAAAAGACATTGTTCTGGATGGGACAAGAACCTGACGATGACGAATACACTGCTCTGATTGACAATAGCTGTCAGTCATACCCAGGATGAAGAACACTGTAGCAAAACAGTGCTTAAGGAAATGCCATTGTGGGTAGTACTACTGTAAATGTATATGTGGTGCACATGACAATGTGCTAGACCTTATCTCTGCCTCAATGTCAATCTCATTTCAGAATAGGGTACAAACATTACCAGCATGTCCTGGCCTTCCTTTTTGCCATTCATGAGATCAACAGGAATCCCAACCTCTTGCCCAATGTGACCTTGGGCTTTAAAATCTATGACAACTTTTTTGAAGGAATGGCCACATATAAGTCCATCCTGGATCTACTCTTCAAACAACAAAGGAATGTGCCCAGTTACAAGTGTGGTAAGAAAGGTGATGTCTTGTCTGTCATTGGGGGATTCACGGTAGAGTATGTCATCCAAATGGCCAACATTCTTAGTCACTTCAAGTTTCCACAGGTATGTACATTCAGATGCATGAATGGGTGGCATAAAACTGCTCTTCACTTGTTATATTATTTGAGATTTTATCAGTGAATGCCTTTTTTTAGCTTGAAAAGAATTGCAAAGGGGCAATGCAATGCAACAAGTATGTTGTTTATTCAGAAGAAATAACCATTTGAGGAGGTTCTTGAGATCTCAGTTGTATAGGAGGACATAACATGACTGATCTGTAACCCAGATGTGGGCAGAGAGATCTCCAGCTCTAAATAATAAAAATAACAATAACAATAACAATAATAATCGGGGTCGCTGCCTCCCTCCCACCACGACTTACCTGGAGAGCCTGGGGGAGGGAGACCCCACTGGCAGCAAAAGCCTCGGGAGGAGGAGAGGCTGCCTGGACCCTGGCACCACCCGCCCAGCTGCCTGTTCCACCAAAGTCAAGGGAAAGAAGGGAGGCAGGGACCAGAGTGCCAGGTCCCTGTAAGGAAGTGGGAGGAGGGTGAGAGAGGAAGGGTGGAGCAGAGAGGGCTTCATAACTGAGGCCTCTGATGAGGGTGAGGAGGTCAAGGTGTGGAGCAGTTCCTGCTGCCCCACTGGTGAACACCACCCTCAAGAGACAGCGAGGAGGAGAAGGGTGCTGTGACCCCCTCCCTCTGGTCACCCAGCTGAGGCTTCAGAAGCCACCCTTCGTTAGGCCTCCTCTCCCTTGCTGGAAAGGCCTGGGAGGCAGGGAACCAAGCTCCATGGACGACAACCACCTCGCCCCCACACAAAGCCTGACACCCTAGCATCTATTTGCTACCTGGGGTCAAAGTTGTTTTTATTTTCTGGTTAATTGGTCACAACTTTTGATAGAATACAGATATTCCAATGCCATTTTTTTCATTGCATTCTGCATTAAATTACCTTTCCAATGATATATAACATGATGCTATTATTCATACATACCAATATTTTCACAATTTTGGTCACTAGTGTCAAGCTCAGCTTGTTGTCCCTCTAAAGCTTGATGCCCGATGCAACTGCTACCCCCTGCACCCCCTTAGCTAAGCCACTGTCTACGGGCTCCCTCCCAGGAAAGTGTGCATATAATTGCAGACTTACTATAATTTATTGATAGGAATGTATACAAAGATACTTTGTTCAGTATACTTAGCATCTCATTGATAAGCAAAATTCTGGATTGTAATAAATACTTTGGTTTGGAAAACGATGGTTAATTTTCTAAGCTGTTCTGAGCCATGTTTTCCCCCATTAGATTACTTATGGTACGTATGAGAAACCAGTCACAAACAATAATTTCCCTTCTCTATACTGGATGGCAATAAGGGAAGGTACTCTGCACACCGGCATAGTCCAGCTACTGCTGCATTTCCAATGGACATGGATTGGTCTCATTGTTTCAGAGGGTGATACTGGAGAAGGCTTCCTGCAGAGGCTGACACCATTGCTGGCCCGGAAAAGCATTTGTGTTGCATTCTTAGAAAGGACTGTCATTGTCAAGGATCTTAATTGGGATCCCACTCAAAATGCAATATTGCGAAACATACTCAGGATACGCTCCACACTTTCATCCACTGCAGCCAATGTTGTTATTGTTGACGGGGACGCTCAAACTCTGGAACCACTGGCAACCATTTTATATGTAGCTGAATTTGTACATAGACGTCTTATAGGGAAGGTTTGGATCACGTCACCTCAGTGGGATTTCGTCAGCATTGCTAACACTAAGGGCTTCTGTGCAAAAACATTCCATGGGACTTTGTCTTTCACAACCTCCATGAAGGCCGTGCCAGGATTCCAGGACTTCATTCAGACTCTAAAGCCTAAAAAGTCACTTGCACGATTTCTCTGCTTTTTTTACAAATTGGCATTCAGGTGTTGCGGTGATGTGAAAATTAAAACTTGTAAACACTGTACAGGAGCGGAGAAACTGGAGAGCCTGCCTCAGACTGTATTTGAGATGGAGATGAGTGATGGGAGCTACCGTATTTACAATGGTCTCTATGCTGTAGCACATGCTTTAAATGCCGTATTTGCATCCAGGCCGAAAACAATGCTGAACAGAGACGCAGGCAAACCTTTGAACATTGAACCCTGGCAGGTATATTCCTCACTGTATTGAAACGGTTATGTATGGTGCAATCCCAAGCACACTTACTAGGAAGATAATTGGAGCACAGTGGAAATCACTTTTATGTAAACTTGCTGTGGAGTGAAAAGGTGGTGTGGGTGAAATCATGTTCCCAGACACATGGGGGGGGGGCACATTGCTAAAGCTAAGCAGATCTGAAACTTGCAGAAGTTTGATGACAGACCTCTCGGATATCACATGCACATTGCTTTATAGCCCGAGCCTATGCATGTCTACTCTGATGTAAGTCCATTGTGTTCAATGGGGTTGACTCCTCGGAAACCGCATGGGGTTGAAGCCTTAAGTTCCAAAATGTAAGAAAAGCGGAATATAGGAACCTGTGATTCAAGCCACAGGTGAGACAGAACCACCCCTTTGTAGCCCTTGGAAAAGTGCCACAGCTGACCTGCCTGCTTACACGTGAGGAGGCTCTCTTTCAATCCAAAAAAGCAGAAGCAAGGAGAGGCTCCTCAAGTGTAAGCAGGCAAGTTTCCAGCACCAATGAGCTGCACCATAGCCCCAAGTGAAGTAACAATTGTTCCCTGACCTTGACAAGGCCTCTGTGAACACCCCCACACTGCAGGATGCAGAGCAGGCCCCATTGGCATAGTTGCATCAGTGCTGCAAAGTTTGGATTGGGCCCATAGATGTGGAAATGTTGGATAAGATGGTGAGCTGAGAGGAGAGGAAGATGAGGAAGAACTGCCAAGCGTATTCTAATAGTTATTAATAAATGAAAAAGTTCTTTTAACTTGTACATCTCCGGATTACAGGTGCCTTTTCTGACCAGGGGTTTGGTAACACATTGCGCAATATACATTGAAGCTATCAGCTCTTTTCTATTTTTGTCCAACCTAGATGCACTCTTTTTTGAAGAATGTCCACTTTAATAATGGTGCTGGCCATGAAGTCTGGTTTGCCAATCAGCAACTGTCTTCTGGACTTGATGTCATCAACTGGGTCACTTTTCCCAATCAATCCTTCCTTAAGATCCAAGTTGGAAAGATTTCTCCAAGTCAAGAGTTTACCATCCATGATGAGGCCATTGTGTGGAATAGCAGATTTCAGCAGGTAGGGCTAAAATCCTTCAGCAAGGTCACCTCTTCATTTGCTTGGGAACATTCCTGAACATGAGAGCATTCCTGGAGGCATGCACTGCATGCTATGGTGGGGGCAGGATTGAGAGGCCTTTGAGATGTAAAGGAGCATACTTTCCCCTGACCTCTGTATAGGCCCCCTGACAGCCTAGGGGTCTCCTTGTACCTATGCCAGCTCTATAACTGGTATAAGCCCGAGGAGAGCCAGAGAGTGGGGAAGCTTGAAAACTAGGGGATAGGATTCAACATGCATGACTCCCACCAGATCAACCCCTCCCCTCCCTGATCGACCCCTGTTCCTCCCCTGAAGTGCCCTATTACTCCTCCTCTCTGCCCAATACCCAACCCAGCCAACAACTTACTTGAGTTTCCATTTGTGGCAGCCAGAAAGTGTCCTGCAATGCTGGAATGTGAGTCCTAGCAGTGTAGGGTGACCAAAGGATTTTACCCCTGCAGCACAATCGTATACCTGACTACTCAGAAATAAGTCTCACTATGTTGAAATGGGCTTACTGCCAGGAAAGTGTATGTAGGATTGCAGCCTTACAGTCACAGTTGGTATTGTACAAGTCTTGTAGGAATGCTGAAACAAACCATTAGTACATATACCTAAAGTTAATATCCAAATGAATTTTAACTATTATATTGTCCCCAAACATCCAAGAAGCTGTAAATCTATCCACACTTACCTCGAGTAAGACCCATTGACTATCACTGTTAAAAGCATATACATAGTAGCCTGTTAAAAGTACAGATCTGAAACATTTCCACAACATACATACCATGGTAGCATAAAGTCTCATATATTAAAAATAAAATATACATTGAAATGAATGGGAACCCATCCAAAATTGGTTCGCGACTCACCGAATGGGTTCTGACCAACAGTTTGAGAAACACTGAATAAAACTGCAGCCTTAGAGTCACAGATCGGTATTATCCAGGGTTTGTAGGATTGCTATGACTACACCATTAGTACACATGCTTAAAGTAAATATCCTCATCCACTTTATCCTAAACTTCTACTGGGTGATTCCTGTCCTCTACAGACACAGAATAAAATCATTTTAAACATATTTGCAAGGCAAGTAGCCTATCATGCTGATTATTCAAATATCTATATTGAGGAAAAGGTGGTAAATCAATATACCTATATCAGGGGTCGGCAACCTTAAACACTCAAAGAGCCATTTGAACCCCTTTTCTGGAGGGAAAAAAACCTCAGGAGCCACAGAACCCTTTTGACAACTAAAATGAAGATAATACTGCATATAGGTTTTTTTTTTCACCTTTATGCTCTGATAGGTCCCATTTTTATAATGTAGTCCCCTCTTGTAGCTTTTAGTTAGTTTTGTCATACATTCTTGTCCTGTGTTTTCAGATGCCCAGTCCTCTATGGTGTTTTGCCTGAATCCAATCCCATTCTCTGCCTGGAGAATTATGCCCACTTTAAGCAAATTAACTCCTCTTCTTCCCCCCAACAAATGATCCTGGTTCTGACCTGCAGTCCTGCTGGACCCTACTTCCAGGGTAGCTTGCCTGTTCAACCTGCAGAGGCCCTCTCTCCTGTCAGCAGCCTCCCACCACTACAGCAGACCCTGGGTCATCAGCAGGTCTTGGGCACAGCAGCCACACTTCAAACTCCAGTGTCTCCAGCAGTCCATTAGTCACAAAGTCAGTCAGAGTATCCAGGGCAGAGTGCAAAGTCAATAAGCCAAGTCACAGTCCAAGGTCAGATTCCAAAGTAAGTCAGTCAAATCAGAGTATCCAAGTCAAAGTCAATAAGCCAAGTTAGTCATTCTCCTCACCTACCTCCAACCTGCACTCCTTCTACAACCCACACCCCCTTCCTCAGATGCCTGTTATATCCCTGAGGGCCCTATTGCCTTCAAGTGGCTGCAGCTGTGCAGCACACTCTGCTGGATGCCCAGGCCTTACCCTTAAAGGGGCCACTGCTGTCACCACATCTACCTCCTCACCAGATCTTCCAGGATTTCAATACATGTGGTGGTTATGACACCTGCTTTTCTTAGATAGATATGAAAGAACTCCCCCCACCTTCCAGAGGCACTCTGCTAGAAGGAAAAAAGGACATAGACTCCAGAGGTGGGGAAGAGAAGAAGGGGGGCAGGCCTGCTTCTGCCCTGCCTGCCTGCCTGCCCTCCCTCACTCAGGCTGCAACCCTCTCCACACTATCCTGGGAGTAAGCCCCATTGGCTACAATGGGACTTCTGAGCAGACAAGTTGGTTGGAGCTCTCAGGTTGCAGTCCTCTCCACACTTTCCTGGGAGGAAGCCTCAATGACTACTTGTGAGTGGACCTGCATAGGAGGAGGCTGAGGCTACAGCCCTCCACACCTTCCTGGGAGTAGCCCAGGGACTACATCGGGGCTTACTCTCAAACAGACCTGCGCGGGCTCCCACTCACCCGCCCTTGCACTTGGCCATAAGCAGGCTCCAAGGTCGCCATTCCAGGCACCCTTTCCTGGGAGTAAGCTTCATCCACTGTAATGTGGCTTACAACTGAGTAGACACGCATAGGAGCAGGCTCCAAGACTGCCATCCCAGGCACCCTTTCCTGGGAGTAAGCTTCATCCACTGTAATGGGGCTTACTACTGAGTAGACACACAGGATGTCTCCTCTGCTGTGGAGGAAAAGCCTCTCCTTGCATTGAGTGGGGACCTGCTCAGGGAAAGGCGGGCTGCAAGGGTTCGCAATGGCTGAGGAGGAGGACATCTTGCTGGAGAGTTGGGGAAGGAAAAAGCAGGGAGCTTAAGCCTGCAGAGCGGGCAAAATTGAAAAGGGAAACCAATGCGGGGAAACCAATGTGGGCCTTCTGTTACCCCCTTTGCCACTTTCACCCGGAGGAGCCGCAGCAGACAGCTGAAAGAGCCGCATGCGGCTCTAGAGCCGTAGGTTGCCGACCCCTGACCTATATTGAGAAGAATATCAAATAGATAGCTGGGGTTTGAGTTGGGCTCCAATGAAAGGTGGGCCCCACGTTTAATAAGTTGAAACACAGGAAAAAGGAGGATGTCCATAGTGTTGAGTATTAAAAGACAGCTTCCTCTTATGTCCCATTCTTTTTATTCTTAGATGCTACCCCATTCAGAATCTAATTGCTACTGGGCACTTGCGTACCATGGAGGGTAAAGGGGGACAGACATTCCAGGGTTCCACCCCTCTACCCCCTGCCAGCATTCATGCCTCCATCCATGCCTCCCAACCACCACTTTCACCACTTTCAGCTGTCCTTCACAGACCTTCTGGGGGAAGTTACATATGGCCTCCTCCTGCCCTCCGGATGCCTTCTGAAACCTCTGGAAGGCTTTTAAAAGTTCTTATGTTTAAAAGCCCTTATAAGACCTCCAGAGGGCCAGAGGAGACCAAGTGCGGCCCAGATGCGATGGTAAGGGGTGGCAACCGGTGGGGGGGGGCAATATTCTATGATCCTGGCACCGGGCAGCACAGGGGCCAGTAATGCCAGTGCAATTGCCAATTCCCTGATGAAATAAAAGCACGCTGAGTTTTCTGCTAGCAGAAAGGCACTTTGGGATTAAACCAAATCCTGGTGTATTTCCTACTTCTTTTGGACTGTGCTCTGAACTGCTTTGAGTTCCAGTAGGAAAAACAAATCTCTCTACCGACTCTCCATGTAGTCAAATACCACAGGAGTCCACAGCAGGTCGCTGGCAACAGGGGAGTTCTCTGTTGCTGGTCAGGATCAAGTTGATCTCCTGTTCTTGATCAACTGAAGTGCACTGAAAGAGAAGGATGGTCATGGTGGTGGGCATCCAAGGTTTGCTTCAGCGTTTCTTCCCGTTCTTTGTTCTTAGACTCTGCCTGGTTCAACCTGTGTTGAGAGCTGCCGCGTCGGACACAGCAAGACGGTTCGAGAAGGGAAAGCAATCTGTTGCTATGATTGTACTGCGTGTCCAGATGACATGATATCTAACCAGACAGGTGATTGACAGTGTCCTGAATTTCCAGGAAATATTTGCAAATATTTTCCACCCTAAAATATGCCTAGGTATGGTCTCTTCTTCTCCAAACACTTAAATCATGATGAACGGAATCTTAAAGGGAAACTGGTTACAACTTTAACAAGGGAGGATCCATGAAAGACTTCAGATGCAGTCCATTAAACAGTTTAGTGCGCTTAACTCCACTGGTGCCTGTCACTTGCTGCATTTTGTCATTCCCCTGATACTAAGCATTGTTCACCAGGAAAATGAGGAATTCTTGTCCACTGTTTGCTTTCAAACTTCCATCATTCTTCGGGATTCATACAGCTACTGACACTCTCTTTGTCCTTTTCAGATGCAGCTCATTGCATCAAATGCCCAGAAGATCAGTACTCAAACATGAACCAAGATCAATGTATCCCCAAACAGACAGCCTTCCTAAACTACGAGGAACCCTTAGGAATTGGGTTGGTTTCTATTGCTTTTACCTTTACAGCAACAACAGTTATGGTGATACTGATCTTTTTAAAGAACTGGAACACTCCCATTGTCAAAGCCAACAATCAAAACCTCACCTGCATTCTTCTCAGCTCCATCCTGCTTTGCTACCTTTCCTCCCTTCTCTTCCTTGGAAAACCTAGCAAGGTGTCCTGCCTTCTCCGACAATCGGCTTTTGGCATCATTTTCTCTGTGGCTGTTTCTTCTGTTTTGGCCAAAACCATCACTGTGGTCCTGGCCTTCATGGCCACCCAGCCAGGGAACAGGATGAGGAAATGGCTGGGGAAAAAAGTGGCCCACTCCATTGTCCTTTCCTGTTTCCTCATTCAAGTGGGGATTTGCACTGTATGGCTGTCCACCTCTCCTCCTTTTCCAGATGTTGACATGCACTCCCAGACTGAGCACATCATAGTGGAGTGTAATGAAGGGTCGATCATCATGCTCTATTCTGTCCTGGGCTATGTTGGTTTTCTGGCCCTCACCAGCTTCACAGTCGCTTTCCTTGCCCGAAAACTGCCGGATACTTTCAATGAAGCCAAATTCATCACCTTCAGCATGCTGGTCTTCTGCAGTGTGTGGATCTCCTTCATTCCTGCTTACCTGAGCAGCAAGGGGAAAGACGTGGTGGCCGTGGAGGTCTTTGCCATCTTGGCCTCCAACACTGGCCTCCTGACTTGCATTTTTCTCCCTAAATGCTATGTTATTGTTCTAAAACCAGCTCTCAACTCCAAGCAGCTGCTAACAGAGAAAAGAAGTAATTAAATCGGTTTCTAAGATGATGGTTGTTTTGCATTTCTCTCTCTCTATATGTTTCCATACAGTATGAATGCTGCATCACAGCATATCACATTTTTAATCGTCCCTTTACCCCCATACCCACAAATAAATTGACCAGACTTTGGCTTGGATGATAATGGGCCACTTTATTAAGTCTTAATTGCAGCAGGGCAATAACAATAACATACAAGCATGTGGGGCAATATGGGGGAAACGGTCCTAACCGTCTACCTCCCCCTGCAAACCCATTGGGCGTACTGCCTGGCTCGAGGCCCTAGCTGTCAATAGCCAGCCTAGGCCTTTCAACGCCACCCCCAAAGGGACAAGGCAGCCGGAATTCAGACCAGCAGACAGAGCCTCACTGGCCTGACAGTCCAGGCAAGGGGCTCGCCTGCCTGCCTCCTGGAGCCGGTCAGGCATCATGGGAGCGGTTCAGACTCACCCCTCCCCCTGCTGCCTTGGATGGACACTGAGCCAGATACCTACCTACCCAGCCCCGCACGTATCCTGCCACAGGGGAGGACAGCCTGGCACTTGTCGTCCCCGCTCCCCACAAGGATGAAATCCTTCAAGCCCTGCTGCAGGTCGGATAAAAACAAGTCATTGCCGACTGGTGACAGGTGCACCCCATCGCTGTGGAACAGGGCAGGCTGCCTGAACCCAATAGCAGGGTGTTGGATCACTGCCCCGCCCTGCTCAACTACTACCCTCCCCAGGTAAGCGTTCACTCTTTTCCTGGTGGCGTCTATTCTGTGGACGCTCCGCACCCTGCACCAAACATGCCAGGGGAGGAGATTGGACCAAAGGATAGCAATCCCCGGGAACCAACTTTTAAGCAATGAGAACTCCCTATGGGCCTGGAGCCTCAACGACTTCGAAGTCCTCTGGCCCAGATCTTTCTCCTCTAAGTGTACCACGATTACCTGGGGAGGGGGATGCCGTGCCAGATAATTAAGCAGCAATGGCATGAACTGACCCCGGCACATGCCCCTTCTGGCAGCCCAGGTGACACTGGCCAGGCCTCCCAGTTCCAACTGGGAGCCGAAGCTGCCGGCCAACGCCCTCTTCCGAGCGCAAAAGAGAATTGAGTGACTGCAGATCAGGACCCTCATAGGAGTCGACCAACAAAGACCTGCAACAGAAAAATTAACATAAGCCACTAACACTGGAATGCAACAAGATGCCATTAGGCAACACAACCAGGGACTCCAACCCCCTCTCTCCATATTAACACCAAGGCTGGTGATGCCAGTCAACACACCCCCCCAACCATTGGGGGAGCCTGACAAACTCAGGCCCCGCATCCGGTGGGCCTCAGCGAACATAATATTTAAAGGCGCCCAAGTGCCATTGCCCGATCCTCTGGATAGCTCCGGTACGGAAGCCCAACCTGGCTGCCGTCAATGCAGCACCGATTCTAAAGGAATGCAGGCCAAACTGCCCGGCTGCCATTCCAAGCCTCTGCAAAGCTACATTAAAAACCTCCCTGAACTGATACACTGTCAGGGGGGAGGGATTCTGATGCTGAAAAAATGGCCCGTCCCCCCAGGGCGCCACGTGGCGGTAGTCCACAACCGCCTGAACCGGGCAGATATCCACATCGGCAGCTCTTTTCAGGTGGTCCCACTGGCCCTTACCTCCCTGGTCGGTCTTAGAACACCTTAAAAACAGAGAAACATGGTTAACACCCAACTGACAATCGCCCCATCGCAAGGCCCTTTCTCCAGGGGTGACTTTAGAAACGGATAATACCTCGCTAGGGTGGACAGCCCCAAAGAACAATACCAGGCTATAAGCCTTAAACAGCATCGCCTCATAACAAGATGCGCAATGCAGACTGAAGTTGGCACATAAGCCCCGCAGCAGGCCCGGGGTGACACCCGGGGAAGCACCTCACACCGTCCAAAGAACTCTGACACCTAACTGTGCATCAAAAACAGACTTTCTGCTCTGTGGATATGTTGGGATTGGGGATGATTTTATTGGTGGTATTTTTTCCCTGCGTTTTGTCTCCTTTGACTTACAAACCTTTCAGGAGTCACCTGCGGACCTTGAAATATCCAGTATGCGGTAAGTATTTATTGGTTCTGTGAGCAATGCAGATTATTTTTGATTTGGCCTTCAGATATATTTGGATAAAAATGTATACGGTGCAAATGCATCCACCAGCACACATCTACTGTTATATAGATTTGCATGTATAGAGAATAGTTATATAACTTACCTCTCAAGACTTGACTCAAGAATTTGGAGCAAGGACTTGAATCTCAACATGAGGGTACAAACTTGAGACTTGACTCAAAATTTGGGATTAGGAACTTGAGAACATCACTGGCAAGTTTCTGGGAAACAGAAGCTCTTCATTCTTGTTATCTCTTCCTGTTGTGTTAAGAAGCAGCTCTTAAAGCAAGTCTCACATTTTTCCCACTCTCTAAGCAGATGGGTTTACATTTCAGATGAAATCTTAGAACTTTCCATGCGATTCACCTTGCAGGATCTTACCAAAGAACTTCCAGCACATCCTGGCCTTTGAGTTTGCCTTTATTGAGATCAACAATAATCCTGAACTTTTACCCAATATCACTCTGGGTTTTCGCATAATTGACTTCTGTATACAAAGGATGACCTATTCCGGCACACTACAGTTGCTCACCATAGGAGGTATTATTAACACCAATTACAACTGTGATACAAGGAATAGAAAGGTATTGGCCATTGTTGGGGGACTTGACACTGAAAACTCCATCCAAATATTAAACCTTGTCAGCATCTACAAGATACCACAGGTAGGAACACTGAGAGAGAATGGCTATAGAAAGGACATAAGTTTACAGACATTTATGAATGCTCTGGGTGAATGTCAGTGTTATCTTGGCATATCTTTATATTTATTTTTAATACAGTTTTACTTACCTCATAGTGATTGAGATTGAATTTTTTAAAAGGTGAAAATGTACAAAGTTTTTCATGAGTTTCTGGGAACTCGATTTCTAGCTCTATTCTTTCTATTTCCTCGTATTTGATTTGTTTCTGCTATGTCTGCAGCACAACTTTGACAAGCCTTATCTCCAAGGATATATCTAAAATGATGTGGCCTGCAGCCAAAGTTTCCCTTTCTCCACGGGAAATTCCTCCTTGAGAAGGTATCCTTTTCCCGGAGGAAGTGATCCTTTGAATGGCAATCTCACTCCACTTTTATTTTCAAACATTCTTCTATGATGACACACAAAGGTTACCACTGATTGGAAAATTAAGCACATTTTAAAATCAACTGTTGTTGGATTGTTATCTGAATAATTACAGAATCATTTTCCAAACTGACTATTTTGCTGGCGCAGACTTGAAAGCCTCTGTGTTGGGCAGCCCGACATGGAGGCTGGATACAGAGAAGCAGAGCTCCGTCAGTCCTACCCCCCTCCTGGGCCATTTATTCCCTCCCACCCCAAAAATACCTGCCACTGCCCAGCACAGCAGGAGTGTGGGCCAGCCCTCCATGCAGCGTTGAGGCTCAGCGCTGACAGGTGCCGGCCCTGTACCGGTGGTCCCTCCTCTCCGGGTACCGTGGATGTGTCTTACAACATGTTTATGACACCCAGTACCAGAGCAGGAGCCCAGCACTGATGCTCAGGTTGGATAGGATTGGGTCCTAAGCTTGTTCCTTTTTCAAGAAAAATTCTAGAAACCCCCACCCTCACCTACTAACTTTCTTCTGCCATCTTAAAGGCCAACATGTCTTTGCTCAGTTACTTTCTCACACAAAGCAAGGTCAGAGTTCTGGTATTCCACTGAGTCTTTGCACTGGAATGCGTAGACCCAGGGCATCAGCTGTCTTGACTAGACCTCTGCACTGTGCCTTGAGCCTGTCAATCGACCATGTGGCAGAATAGTAAGAGGTTTCCTTGTCACCATATGGAATCAGGTGGAAATGACTCCTTTTCATCTGATTGGATTTTGGTGAAAAGTGATTTTATTTATTTTATTTATACAGGTATTTACATACTGCCTTTCTTATTTTGCCCACCCCAGACTGTTCTTAGGGTGTGGCACTATTAGACAGGTTGGTCCTAACTGGCAGCTGTAGGGTGTAGGCGCAGGTATTTGGTGTGCACACTGCAATGCAAACAAAGAATAATGGGGAACCCGGAATTGACTGTAAGAGGCTGCCTGGCTTGAGGATGTTGCCTGAATCCAACATTCATGCCCAACATTTGGGCATGGATCCCAAAGCTGATTCCAAATACTATCTGGCAACTCTGCTTCCTCAGTCCCATTACAGAGCAAATTTGGAATCATCTACAACCTTGAGTGGGGGGGCACACACTCAATGAGAGAATATAGAGTACCATGACATCTATTCCAAGACTGATGCTGGAGGGTCTGGAGCTTGGATCCACTACAGTGTTTACAGAGTTCCTTAATTGTCATTGGTTCAATGAACTTGGCCCAGTTATAATCCAAACTTTACAATGTGTATTCCCTGGGGACAGAAATGAGAGCAACTGGAACAAGGCAGCAATGTTGGGGTTCGGGAACCATTTTCTTAATTCTTTTTGCCCCTGTTTCAATCATTCTGTCCACTGAACTGCTGTTCCTATTAGAGAACAGTCAATTGTAAATTCTCCCTTACGCGTCAAATAGCCGAATGCAAGGGGTCAGATTTATACTAGCAAAATCATGGAGCAGGAAAATGTTAAATCCTCCCTCTGCAGAGCATATGACTTGATTCACTTGGAAAAGCACGGATGCACTTTAGACAAAAATAAATAAATAAATAAGATCCCCCCCCCCCACATTGTCTTTCAGTTTAAATAACGTGACTTGCAAACAAGGAAGAGATTGTGCAAAGGTCTTGCACACAGACTTGCCAAAGGAATCCTTATTTGGTTTTGTATTACGCATGTGTTGCACACAATGCCACACATGGCACTGTCATCTCCTCATTGTTGTGTAGTTACACAGTTTCTTCTTCATGTGTTTGTGCAAAGGGGCAAAATACTATATTAAATCAGTGTGCACTCTTTAGGATACAATTCAATGAGATGAGACACCTCATAACAGATCTTCAGTGTCTCTTTAAGTTTAGTCGGAAGAATCTCCAGATAGGAGATGGCCAACAGTTTCTGGGAGGCCCAAATATGAGAATTCCAGAGTAATTCCTCCTGTTTGCCATTTGTTTCCATGTAGCTCAGTTATGGTGCCTTTGATTCACACCTGTCGTAAATCCCAATTCCCTTTCTTGTATGGCATGGTCCCAAGTGCAGCCTCACAATATCAAGGAATCATCTACTTACTCCAGCATTTCACACGGAAGTGGGTTGGCCTGATTGCCCCAGATGACAACAATGGAGAAAAGTTTGTGCAGACTCTTACGGCATTGCTCACTGAGCATGACCTTTGTGTTGCTTTCATGCAAACAATGGTGACAACAATATCTGATCCTTATGTAGACTTGTGGAATCAAATAGTCAGTGTGAATAGTACTTTCTATCAGAGCAAAGCCAATGTGGTGGTTGTATATGGAGATTCCCGTGTCCTCTTGGCTTTAACGGTATGGATGGATTTCAATCACAAAACTGGACAAATGGTTCTTATAGGAAAAGTCTGGATCATGACTGTCCAGTGGGATTTCACTGCAGTGGATTCTCAAGGTCTCTGGTTTCTGAAACCCTTCCATGGTGCTCTGTCTTTCACAAACCACACAACTGATGTGCCAGAATTCCGGGATTATCTTCAGGACTTTTATCTTTGGCCTTCCCATAATCATGGTTTCATGTGGGAGTTCAACAGGAAAGTCTTTCGCTGCAGAGCTCTTTATTCTGACCATGTCCCCTTGAAGAGTGAAAGCCACTGTGGAGGTGAGAAACGGTTGGATTTGCTCCCAGGAGCTGTGTTTGAAATGAGCATGTCTGGCCCAAGCTATAGCACCTACAATGCAGTTCACATGGTAGCACATGCATTAGAGAAAACGTACTCGTGTAGGTCTCAGTACAGAAAGTTCAGAAGAAGAGGCAGCCTGGATTTGAAGGAGACACAACCATGGCAGGTAAGCAATGATTGAATAGATTTGTATTATAGTTGTTAATATTATTAATATAACACTTTTCAACAAAAAGTAGTTCATAAGACAGTTTACATAGCAAAATAAATCAGTCAATGTCTCCAAAGGCTCACAATCTAAAAAGTGTGTAGAAGAGACACCAGCAGCAGCCACTGTAAAAGACACCATGCTCGGATAAAGAGGACAGTTGCTCTCCTCCTGCTAAATATAAGAGGACACCACTTTAAAAGGTGCCCAGTTAGCAGAGTTTCTACATGACTTAGGGTGCAATCCTAAATGTGCCATAAAGCACATTTGCGCCTCCTCTAAAGTTGGTTGGGCCGGCAAAGGGATGCACACTGGCCCGTGGAAGCTGTATCTAACCTCCACACCGACTCTGACAGGGAGGGTTGTGTTGACCAAACTTGGCCAACACAAGGGTCTGGGGTGGGCAGGGAGGAGGTGGGAGGGAGGTGTTCCAGGTAGGGGGAGGGCAGGCAGAGGGCGGTCCCAGGGGTGGGCAGGCGGGGAGTGGGAGGTGGGGCTGGGATCCAGCAGTTATGCTGGATCCCAACCCCCTTTCCCCGAACAGTGTGGAGCGGCTGCAAGCCCATTGGGGCTGCGATGGCTTACCTGGGGGTAAAGGGAGGAGTTTTCCCTTACCTCCGGCTGAGCCACTTTGGGCCCCTATCTTGTGCTGGATACAGTGCAGGCCTCCTGGCCTGCCTGTTCCAGCGCAAGATAGGATTGCGCTGTTATACATGTATTGTGAATACATCAGTCCTATGGGCCACTGGCACAAGTGGCACTAGTGTTGCAGAAGCAGAACACACTTTCCGCCAGTCAGAAAGGGGTAGCTGGTAGAATAGCCAAGCTCTTCCAGCCTGAGAGGCTTGCAGAAGCTCCACACGCAGTGGCAGATTTGATGTAAGGCAGCAGGGGTGGCCATAATGGGGCGGGAAGATGGATATATTGGAACAGAATGTGATAGGGCTGAGGACATGCTGGGGTGACAGCCAGTATAGGTGACTTGCACCAGATGCTATCCCTTCCGGGGCCTAGTGATATACTTCCTTTGTCTCCTCAGACTTCTGCTGGGAGACCCATTGGTGGTAGAAGGTCTTATGTAGTGTGGTAAGGGAAAATATTTTCCATTTCCCCCTTGCCCCCACCATAGGACACAGCACAGCCTGCTTTGGGGAAAACCATAGAACTGGGCTGTGAGTCTGTGATTCTAGGATTCCATATCACCTTAAACACTGGCTAATGATGTTTAAACAATCAACATAATCATAATTCACAGCAAAATTTATGGCATCATTCTTTCTACATCTCATACTGTCAAATACCCCATACTACCTTTATTTACTTAAAAAAAATTATATCCCACTTTTCCCTTCTCAAGCAAATACCCGGGGATATAAATTAAGCATTAATGTATATCATTTAATAATCAATTAATATATTAAGAGTTATTCCATGTAGAATTTGGGCCATTTATTCAAACCAGTTCTTTGTACATCATTGGTAACCTGTGTATGCTCCCAGGAGCTTAGTGTGGACAATCTAAGTGTGGGTGCTTAGTGTGGGCAGTACACAGTGCCACTGTGATTTGTGTACACAACAACACAGTGACATCAAGATTTGAACTCTGTTCTCCACCAACTGGGTCCAACTCTCTAGATAATTGCCAGAAATAGTCCAGCCACTGCACCAGAATAGCAGCCCAATCCTATGTTTCCCAGGGCTGGAGCAGCACTTAAATGGTGACCGCTGCATCCATCGGGGCTGGGAAACACTATCAGGTCTCCTCAGGGTAAGGGAGCTTATGCTCCCTTACCTCGTGTAAGATCCAGGTGCCCCTAATAGGTCTCCTCAGATCTGCGCCCGCTATTGAGCAAATGCACAATTGAGGAGACCTGTGTTGGGTCTCCTGAGTTGGGAGGGAGGTTAGGATATAGCAGCAGGGACTGCCGCCAACTCTGCTCCCCTCCCACCCCGCCCCACTCCCCAGTTTCCCTTTGCTGTCTCCCATCCCAGAACTCCTTCCCCTGCCCGACTCACTGTTCCACTGCCCAATGCTCACCTGGGGCTCCGAGTGGCATTCTACCAGCCTCTGCCCTGTGCTGGTTGAGCGCTGGCTTGCACTGAACCAGCACTGGCCTAGAAGTGTCACAAGCATGGCTTGCAGCATGTTTGCAACACTGAGCACTGGTGCTGGTCCAGTGCAGGCCCAATAGGATTGGGCCCCCATTCCTGTTAGGTAACAAAGAGCTTAGGCTATCTAGTAGCAAGGTCATTCACTGGCACATAATACTGAAAGAGCTCTAATACATATATGGGAAAAATAGAAGCATCTGGTTACTTTGAAGTATTTTCTCATATTCCAGCTTCACCATGTTTTGAGAACTATCAGATTTAATAACAGTGCTGGGGATGAAGTATTCTTTAATGAGAACCAAGAGTCTGCTGCTGGATATGACCTTGTGAACTGCATTGTCTTCCCCAATGGGTCCTTTGCTAGAGTGAAAATTGGAAGGCTACATCCACAGTCTCCAGCAGGCCAACACAGAACATGGTCACAGAAGATGATGCAATCACATGGAATAGCTGGTTCAACAAGGTGGGTTATTTCAATCATCATCATCATCCCTTCTAATACAAACTTAGTGATCACACAAGTTGTCACACTACCATAGGGCAGTGTTTTCTAGATTCTCCAGGAACTCAGAACCTATGCAGACAGAATATACATCATGTAAATTTCAAAAAATAATAAATAAGAAGAAACACCAAACAGTGGAGAATTGATCATACTAAATCCCCACAAGGAGATGTGCTGGATTCCAAACGTTACAGGACAATTCTATATATGTCTTGCTCTGCTCAGTTGGGCTTATTTTTAGATAATTTTGCATAGTATTGGAAAGGGTGAAAAGGGGAAGGGGAAATTGGCATACCTGAACCTCCTGCTGCTAATGGTATCCTGATTTTGGGGGGGGGGGGGGAATTAGAATCAGAGAATACATGAGATTAACATACTTCACTCTAAAAGGAGGCAATGTCCATAGCAGGCAAAGACCCCACCCCCTGGTGTGCAACTGAATGCAGGGGGCTTACCCTGTTGATGACAAGCAATTGTCAATGGAGAGAAGGACCGGAGACAGACACGGTCGCTTTGTACAGGCGGTTTAACATTCAGACATTTAACATTCATGGGGCCTGTTACATCACAGGCCCTTTTGGCTTACATAGACTTGTGCCATCAGTGCATGTTAGGATCGTTCCCCGACCCTTCCCGACCCCTTGAAGTTCCAGGCGGAGCTCCCCTGCTGGTGCCTGTTGCTCCGGGATATGGGTTCCCCAGACGTTGGTAGCCTGCAGCACTGGTGTTTGGGGTCAGCCCAGATGTTCTCAGGAGGGCCCCAGGTACCTCAGTGTCTGGATCTCGATCAGTTGTCCAGTGTTGGGGAGAGTTAGCTGGGAGTCCTTGGGCCTGCGGCCTTGCTTCACCTGAGGTCACTTGAGGGGCCCAGGTGGGTCCCAGATCTGGGGGCTCCCAGTTCCAGCTCACTCTCTCAAGGACCGGGGTAGTCAAATTCCCTTTTGGGTCATGGATAAGGCAAAATAAGGCCAGGCCAGGCCAGGCCAGGCCAGGCCAGGCCAGGCCAGGCTTGCTACCCCCTCTGGCCCTCCCTCCAGCACTGCTGCTGCCAGGGGAGGAGTGACCTCCCCCTAGGCTGCCTAGGCTGCTTATGAAGCCTGAGTCTGGCTTAGCCGGCCCCACCCTTTCTGACCAGGTGGCTGTTTGATGCTCCCAGGAGGCCCTGGGCCCTACTCCTAGGGAGATGCCCTTCCTGGGGGCCCAGTCCTGGCAATACTTGTGACTTACCCCAAGGATGCCCCTACCCGTGAGGAGACCCCTGCTCCTGAGGAAACCCTGGCCACCAGGGCTAGGCCCAGGGGACAAGGTGATATGCAGGACATTTGCACTGCAGCAGCTACAGCCAAAATGTGCATTCAATAACTAGTTAGAACAACCCTCCTCATTCTGTTTCTGCTTAGACTCTGCCCCGTTCTGTATGCTCTGAAAGTTGCCAATCTGGATATAGCAGGAGAGTTTGGGAGGGGAATCCTGTTTGCTGCTACAATTGTACTCCATGCCCAGAAGGGACGATTTCTAACCAGACAGGTGAGCAAGTCTGGGTGACCGTTAACTTGTTCAGTGGTTGGTGTTGCAAGGTTGATAAGGCAACTCAAGAATAACTCGGCACTCAGGAGTGAAGGTCTGCAGGCTTTTTATTTCATTGCAAGCAATGGGCATCTCACGGGACTAGTGTCGAAAGCCTGAGAGCAATTCCCATTATGGATTCCAACCTTTTATACAATTTTTGGCTCTTTGTCCCAAGATCTAAACTTCCCATTGGCTGAAATTTGACATCAGAGATGGGGCTATCTCCTAATAGGATACACCATACCTGATAGGTACATTTCAGGTTATATTTGCATTAAAGATGGGAAATAGGTGGGCAACAAGTGGGCAAAAAAATTGATTGGCTTTGATTTACATACAGGTGGGGTTTCACCTTAAAACCTAGAAAAGTTACACAATTTCCAAAAACCAACAGAGAGCAGTATAACACAAAATATTTAAGCTTAGGTAGAAAGCAAGATAAATCACAGTTGATAAACCATTTCTTGGCATACATCCCCTTCAGACTCATCCTAATTAGGGTGGCCTGATACAGTTGCCTAGTGTTATCTTTACACCTGTTGCTTAATGTAAACACTGTGGGGCCCAGTTTGCAAAGCCAAGGTTTTCTGTAACACAGCAAAGCAGCTTTGGTTCCTTTTATTAAAGAGGGTTTTAAAAGCTTTACTAAAAACAAGCATTTTGGTTTCTAACTATTGTGACCAGTTACCTTGGGTATGGTTTGACATCAAGGGATCACTTAGTTTCCATATTACATACGTATGCTTTTGCTCTAAAAGCATAAGAGCATAGTTACAGAGTCTTCCTAGTTAGCAAAAATCAGTGAATGCCCTTATCCCTTGCCAAGGAGTGAGCTCATTCCTCTTCAGTAGCTGCCTAGCACCTGCTATCTCTTGAGCTGCAAAGTGTAAACACCCTGAGCTGAGGCTTCAGCCAGCTTCTCTCAGACTTTTGATCAACTTGCAAAATGATTCTTTCTTAACGCCAAGCAGCTTTTTTTTTTTTACCATTCTGTGTCTGTACATGTGGGCTAGAGCCTGGAGTCAAAGGTCACTGTGCGTAAGTTGGCTGTATTTAATATCATTGACCCAGAGAATGACTTTGCTCATAAACAACCAAGCCGCAGAGAAGCAAATGAAATAACTGAGAAATCCTCAGATAAGATTCAGAGTCCAATCCTGTCAACATTGTCTGTTCCCCCCCCCCCCACTGGTGCAGCTCCACCCAAAATGGGTACACTGTATCCAGCGGTGGGGAGGGGGCAGCAGATTGGGAGGCTTCAGAGGCAAAAGGGGACTTAAACCCCAGCCAACATTGTGGGCTTTATGGCAGTCACACAAAAGGCACAACAATAGCCAATAAGTATAGTGTTGGGTCATCAGAAACACTATTTTTTTTGTTAGCATCTATGTTTTCACTTCATGTCTAATAAAGCATGTACAGAATCTTCTTTTAAAAATCAACTTTAGTTTGATTTTTAAATCAAACCAAGGTTTGATTAGTTTAGCCATTTGGGGCCCAATTGTACCCAATTTTCCAGTGCTGGTGGCGCAGTTGTGCCAGTGGGGTGTGCACTGAATCCTATGGTGGAGGGGCAGTCACTGGGGCTTTCTCAAGGTATGGGAACATGTGTTCCATTACCACGGGGCTGCATTGTGGCTACACCGGAGCTGGAAAGTTGGACAGGACTGGGCCATTAGTTATTTGATTTTCTCTCTAAACCACTTGAACTTTTTTCTTGAAAAGTGGAAAAAATATTCTTAATAATAATATTCTTCTTACTAATTTTCTGTGAATCCACCTTTTGATGGGGATCTGATTTCCTCTCATCCTCTCAAAGAAGCAAGTCCTATGAAAAGTATCTAGGGAGGTCCCCATTCCTTCCAGTTTGCCAGTACAGACAACTCTTGAGCACAAAGTTAAAATTCCATACTGCTAGCAGCGATGAATCCCAAAATTCATGAGCAAAATCTTTAAAAGGCGGGGGGGGGGGAAATGTTGCATCTATTTTATAATATTTCTTTTCTTCCCCCCCCTGCAAAATTATTGTTCCATCACTTCCATTTGATTGAGATTATAAATACATTTGGTTTTCCCATATAATTCATTTATTGTTAACATTTCCAATTCTGCTTTATTTTTCTTCTAGATATGGATAATTGTGAGAAATGCCTGAATGATCAATATAGCAACCAAGAGCGAGATCAATGCTTTCCCAAACTTATCCACTTCCTCTCCTATAAAGAACCATTAGGAATTGTTTCAGCTTCCAGTTACCTCTCTTTCTCTCTCATCACAGCATTGGTACTGACAATCTTTTTTAAGCATCAAGACACTCCAGTCGTTAAGGCAAACAACAGAGATGTCACTTATGTTCTCCTCTTCTCCCTCTTGCTCTGCTTCCTCTGCTCCTTGCTCTTCATTGGACAGCCCAGCAAAGTCACCTGTCTTCTCCGGCAAACCACCTTTGGTCTCATCATCTCTGTGGCTGTTTCTTCTGTGCTGGCCAAAACCGTCACTGTGGTTGTGGCTTTCAAGGCTACCCAGCCAGGAAGCAAGATGAAGAAATGGCTGAGGAAGAGAGAAACCAACTCCATTATCCTGGCCTGTTCCCTTGTTCAGCTTGGAATCTGTGCTGTCTGGTTATGGACAAATCCTCCCTTTCCCGATGCAGACTTGCACTCCCAAAGTGGAGAAATCGTCCTTCAGTGTGATGAAGGATCGGTCACCATGTTTTACTGTGTCCTGGGCTACATGGGCCTGTTAGCCATTGTCAGCTTTGTTGTAGCTTTCCTAGCCAGGCACCTCCCCGATAGCTCCAATGAAGCTAAATTTATCACTTTCAGCATGTTGGTGTTTTGCAGTGTCTGGATCTGTTTTGTTCCCATGTACCTGAGCACCAAAGGGAAATACATGGTAGCTGTGGAGATCTCCTCTATTTTAGTTTCGGGTGCAGGACTGCTTGGCTGTATCTTTTTCCCCAAATGTTACATTATAATACTAAGGTCAAATCTGAACTTGAAAGGGCAGCTTAAACAGAAATGAGATGAATTTAATTATTTGAATATTTGTTTTAGTTTTGAATTCCGAATTCCGAGAACCTTTATTGGCATACATAATAAATAAATAAATACACCGTCGCAATAAGCCCACTGACAAGACACAAGAAACAGACCACAAATAAAGTGCACACTCAACGTACCAATCAGGGCTACTTTAAACTGTTAAAGATAAAAACTTTTGCAAGAAACTTGCCAACAAGCGATGTCGTTTCTTGCGAAAAGTCATGTAGAAGAAACGCTGCTAGAAAATGGGAGGGGCCAGAGTAGTTAGAAAAAACAGGGTCTAGAATAGAGCGGCGGAGCTTGCGAAACGCGGGACAGACGCAGAGATAATGAATAAGAATCAGGCTCAATGCCACAACAGTTACAACACCTTTGATCAAAGGGTATCCGCGAGTAGCGACCGCTCAACACTGCAGAAGGGAAGATATTCAGCCAGGCTAACATAAAAACCCTCCTCTCGAGTGGATCCGTAAGAGAATAAAAATAAGAATACCGACTGGCAAAGGAAGGAAAAATGCCACAATACATAGGGGAACAAACCTGATTCAGATCAGATGATAACCATAAAAATTCAGACTCACCAAGTCTTTCATAAATAAGAGATAATGCCTGGTTAAAATCACTGTTGAGAAGCGAGTCTAGAGAAATACCAATAGATGCTAGTTTAGACGTGCAAAACAAAGACCAAGAAGATTGGAAAGGGTCTTTAAGAAAATGGGCAAGAAGAGAATCAGGATCAGACTTAAAAAAGAGCCGTAACCAAAATTTAAAAGTAAATTTCCAGGCCAAAATTGAAGGGGGTGGACATCCAAATCAAAAGACAAGGTAGAAAGTTTAATATAATTAGGGACCCCAAGAATCCATCTGTAAAAGGAGGCGGCCAACTGATCGACTTTGTTGGACATGGCATGAATCCAAATAGGAACCCTGTAAAGCAGGCGACTAACCAATATTGTATTAAAGATATGGAGCGCAGCTGGGACAAACTGGTTCCCATCTGAATGGTGAAATTTAGCTATCACCCTGATTAGGTGTGAAGAAGAGGCTGTCACGGAGTTTCTATGGAAGGACCAATTGAGTTTGTAATGTAGGTGGATGCCAAGATATTTAAATGATTTAACTTGATCGATAGGCCGGTTGTTGATTGCCCAATGAAGAGGCCTCCATGACTTGGAGAAAACCAATATTTTGGTTTTCTCCTCATTAATAGATAAATTATTCCACAGACACTAAGATTGAAATAGAACCAAAAAGTGCCTAAGGCCTGAACTGGAAAGTGAGAGAAGGGCTTCATCATCTGCATATAATAAAATAGGGACAGGCGCTGTGTTCAAAACAGGGGCAGATTTCTCGGTCACTGATAAATGAGCCCGAAGATCAGCAAAAAAAAGATTAAACAGAAAAGGGGCTAGAATACAGCCTTGTCTGACCCCTTTAGTAATTGGAATCTTCCCAGTGAGCAAACCATTGCTGTTGTAACGAACTTGGCAAGAGTTGGCAGAATGTAATTTACGAATTAAAAAAAGTAAATGAGGAGGGATATCCCAAGAGGCTAATTTCTCCCATAAAATGTCTCTGCAGACTGAATCAAATGCAGCTCTTAAGTCTATAAAGGCTGCAAACAAATTACCCTTGAAATGGATAGAATATTTCTCAGCTAAATAAGAGAGAATAAAAACATGATCCAATGTAGTGGAACCAGACCGAAATCCAATTTGTTCGTACCCGGGCAGGTTCTTAGAGGAGGCCTAATTGGCAAGATGGACTAAGAGGTGCTTAGCATATAACTTCCCAAGAGCTGAGAGTAAACAGATAGGCCTGTAGTTACCAGGGACTGAAGGGTCACCTTTTTTAAAGGAATTCCACTAAGATGGAATTAAGCCAATCGTCTGGGATGACCCCGTGCATGTAAATAAAGTAAATAAATTTGCCAGTGGGGCAGCCCACCAATAAGCATTGTTAATTAAAAGATCATTGTAGATCCCATCTGGGCCAAGGGCCTTTCCCGTCTTCAGTGAAGAAATAAGCTCAATAATTTCCTCACTAGTGACAGGTGGCCACTGTGGGAGCTCTTGGGGTAAAGCACGCAATACCGCTGATGGAGACTGAGATGAAAAAACCTTAGAGTAATAAGATGACCAATCACAGGAAGAAATAAATATAGGAGAATGAAAGGGAGCTCTAAGATTGGAGCGTGCTATCAGTTTCCAAAAAATCTTACTATTATTGGATGAGATGGCACAAAGTAACTGGTCCCAATTACGTAGAGCAAAGTCATGTTTCTTAGCGGCTAAAAGTTGTTGCCAGTACCTTCTAGCACGAAAATAAAAAGCCCTGGACTCAGTAGTGTTGTGGGACCAGGATAAAAGAAACAAAAGACGGACAGAACATTTAGCGGCCCAGCACTCGGCATCAAACCATGAGGGGGTGGAAACCTTGCTGTTGGGGACAGTTGCAGACCCAAGTAGTTCTGTCAGCAAGTGGGTAATCAAATGGTATGATGTGTCAGCCAAAGACAGAATAGTGGTGGAACTAATTATTAACCTTAAGAACGCTATATCCGGGTTAGAAGACCATTGTTCGATGGCTGAGTTAATCCTGGGAGACCACCTGGGCCAAAGACAGGACTGATGAATAAGTTCCTCATTGACTGTCCGTGGGAAAAAATTCCTAAACTTAATTAACAAGGGAAGATGATCACTTTCCACCCGGGCACCAATTGAAAAGTCATAACAAGAGAATAATAATTTAGGAGAGACCAAAACATAATCAATCACACTGGAACCAATAGGGGAAAAAAAAAAGTATAAATACCAGAGTGAGGCGAAATAATAGACCCATTAATAATGTAGAGGTCATAAGAAGAGCAAAGAGAAGCTAAAAAGTGAGTATTTTCATTAAAAGATTTGTCTTGGGACCGCATATCAGAACAAAGCCAAGCAGGGGGGATGTCATCAAAATCCCAATTCAGAAATTTGGCCAATGCTTCATTGTTAGGGCCAATTCTAGAATTAAAATTACCCATTAAAATAAAAGGAATTGCTGGGTATGAAACCAACACTGAGTCTAACAGAGTCATCAAGTCTGACCAAATAGCGGAGGCCAAAGGCCCACTAGAAGGGATATATACATTGACAAGGAACATAGATAACTCACCACCATTAAAAATGAACGGTTGAATATATAAGGACTTACAAGGGAAGGGAGTTATAACAAAATTCAGGGAAGAACGAATAAAACAACAAAGACCAGAGCGATGACGACTCATCAGTTGAGATTTAAAAGCAGGAACACGGTAGGTAATAAAACCTGGGAAATACAGGGTAGTCGAGGACCAGGTTTCCTGCAACAGAATAATATCAAATTTTCCCAAAAAATTAACAAAGTCAGGATCCAGCGATTTGTTCCCCCAACCCGCAATATTCCAGGACAGAAACTTCAAATCCATATGAGTGGACGCAAGAGAAGGTCCAGGCTTAATCAGTCAGCCAGAAAGTCCATTAGAGTCTGGAGTCTCTGCCGGTCCGCTGTCAATTTCTTGAGATGCCTGAGTAAGATGTACCAGGTCCATTACGAGTTCAGGAGATACCACAGAACAGGATTGATTACTCGTAGAAGGGGTTGGCTTAGAGGAAATATAATCATAATTTAGTGGAGGCTCAGTTTGAGCATTAGCATCCACCAAGGTCCCCAAGGACCTTTGTCAATACAAACTGGAGAAAGTACTGAGTTTAAGGGATAAGAGGCAGAAGGAAACTCCAGGCAGAACTCCTGTTCACAGCGTTGCATCGCGCAGAGGACCAAGTCAAGAGACATGGCCACACTAGGTTCACAGAAGAAGATAAGGTCTGCTCCAGAGATTAAAGAGGAAGGGGGAGCCACTTGAGCCTTAGATAAAACTTGACTGGACGCGACTGCCTCTGCTTTTGCTCCAAAGGGCTCAGCTGCTGTAGAATCAAGGTGGTGGAGACCGGAGCTGCAGCGAGTTTCAGATGGAAACCATGTTTTAAGGTTAGCGATACCGTTTTCCAGCGGAGCCATCACTGCATCACAATTAGAAAGGGAAGGCAAAAAAATCCGTGGTAAGTTTGCATGGTGACTCAGGAACCAAGGCTGGCGAGAGAGGTATCGGTGCCAACAGAGGGCCGGGAACCTTGGCACTGGAAGAGTGCGGCTTCTTGATTGGACTCCTAGATACATGAGAGCTTCTGGGAAATAGAGGTTTAACCTCAGGTATTTGGAATACCCTCCTAGTCCGTATTCCCTTAGCACACAGGGAGTGTTTCCTTTCATGGCAGAGCTTGGGGATACGACCAGAGGCAAACTTTAACAAAATCCTATAGGCAAACCGAAAAAATGGCAAATATTCCACAGAAATTAAATCAATATCCAACTGGTCCAGGGCTAAAAGTTTGGTTAATGAGGAGAGGATTTGAGATTTGCCAGTCCACTTATAGGCCTTATAAGAAGAGGGAAAAATTTCCAAAGTAATCTGATCAGGAAGAAAAAAACAGGATCCCTTGGGAGGCTTTGTTGAGTCTGGGCACGCCTGAACCAACACAGAAAGTAGTGAAGAGGCCCTATTATATTGAGCCGCCCTAGGCAATGCTGAATGTATTGAATTCAACTGTTGGAGAGCCAGATTTAGTTGTTTACAAATAAAGAGAACAGTATCTCCAATGTTGTAACAAAAACTTGTGAGGGTTGAGAAATAATTGTCTGGAAGTCGGTTAACGCCAGGCATTCCCCCTTTGGACAAAAAAGAGGGCTCGTTAGATCCAGCATACACAGACTGCGGGACGGACGGTTGTAGTTGTTTCGAGGAGACCATTGTAATTGCAGGCATTGAATTCTTAAGGGTACAAGAAGATTGTTTAGGGAGACTGTGCATGGATTCAGATACAGCAAGGGGGGGGGAATTAGCCCCAATATCAGTCCAAGAGGGTAAATCCCCCAGTCTGAGCTGTTTAGACTGTTTAGAAAGTGTCAGCCCAACTTCGGAGGAATGTCTTGAGCGGCGTCTCTTCCCCATTGCGATGGCTGCTGGCCAAAGTCAAACACAATTAATCAGGCAGCTCACTCCCACTAGATAAGGAGGAAAAAAAAAACTTACAGTTGGCAAATGTTCTCCAGATAAGACAACAGTATCGAAAAAATGCTGATAGCTGTAGACAACCGTAAAAAAATAAAGATAAAAAGATACTAAAAGCCGGAACAAACAGAACATACAACGAGCTCAGTTGCCATCTTGCCTCCCACCCATTTTAGTTTCAATACATGAAACTACAATTATGCAATGCACTGTATTATAGAGAAAACAATAAGTCAATATTAAGACTTTTTTATAATTGACACGTTTTCATATAAAGCAAAATTACCTTATAATGTCAAATTATCTCTTTTAAAAGTTCATAAAAGGAGAACAGGCAATTAGAAACGGTGCCATGCATAGTCCAGTTAGGATATTTCTTCAGTTCTTCCGTTTTTAAGAACTCAAGATTTAAAAGTGGGGGGGTCTAGTATATTTATTACCTACAACAGCGTTTCTCAAACTTTGAGGGAACTTTACTCCCTCAGTTAGTGTTTGCAGGGGAGGGGCTAGGGCAGCGATGCAATTCCCAGGATCGCTTCACTTGGGGGGGGGGGGACAAGAGGGTGCTTTTCACTTACTTTTAACTAGGTAGGACTGCTGAAGGATGCAGGAGGTGTGGGGATCCCAGCGCAGCCCTCTGTAGGGCTCCCCAAAGCTTGGAAAGTTTTGCAGGAGGTACTTTGCACCCACTTTTACTGAACGGGGAGCCTTGTGAAGGGCTCCCCACACTTCCTGCAGACTCCAGCAGCCCTACCTAGTTAATAGTAAGTGGAAAGCACCCCCCTCGCACCCCCCTTAGCTAAGTGATCCTGGGGATTGCCTCACTGCCTCCCCCCTTCCCCCATGCTTTAAAGGGACAGGGGAAGCGTTACATGAACTGGTGGGTCATGACCCACCACTTTGAGAACCACTGACCTACAAGAATCTTAGTTTTGTTAAAGATTCGAATGATAGTTCATATAGCACATAACTATATGACAATCTGAATGAGAGAAAATGTGGAGTGTTTAGAATCTTATATTCCAAGAACAATCATGCCAACATTTTCCCCCCAAAAAATATTCTTTGAGACATATCCACTAAATATGAAAGAACACTTGCAATTTCAACATCCTTCCCACACAGATTTATGCATCCTAGCTTCGGAGTTGTGTAATAATACATTGTGGGCATCTAGTGGACTAGAGAGAAATTGCAAAATAGATTCTGTTCCAGAAATGTGGATACAGAAAATCTGGATTAATATGGAGAGATTGCTTATTATGGAGCGACAACAACTGAGTTGGTCCTCGCAGATTGAAGCCAGTCTGGAGACTCTTTCCCAACAGATAGATATGTGCAAGGAACAATTGGAAGATGTGAAGAAACAAGCAGAAGATAAACAAGGGAGTGAAAAAGCGGACAAGGAGGAAAATCAACAGGATGATCAACAGGATGAAGAAGAGGCGCTGATGGAGATCAAGAAAGATAAGATGGACAGAGTAACAGGTGTGCACAAATTTGATGGAACAAGAAGGAGAAAATATATCCCAGTTAACTGGAAGAATGAACACACCCTATATAAGAAAGCGTGGATCTATCAGATTCTGTTATAGAGATAAATTATTAAAGATATTACGGGAGAAAAAATGGAAAGTAAGAAATAAAAAGAACCCTGAGGGGTAATCTGAGGGTTAAAGAGAATTGGACAATTTATTCAGCTAATATTTATTAGCCCAAATTTATTTGAAGAAAAAAAAAAAAAAAGAATACGTATGAAATTGATAAATATGAATTAGAATGTATTAAAAAAATATGGGAAAACTATTAAAAACATAGCTGGAAATGTAAACGTGTGGAAGAATTGTTTTATATGTGGTTATTATGTCAAAGAAAAAAAGTGTAATTAGATTGGAGAATTAGATTGGAGTTGATATAGCCGAGGTGATAATTTTGGTAATTAGATTATTTTGCTTTAATATTAATGAGCAATTGAAGTTAGTTTATGCTTGGTAGAAAGTTAATATTTAGAAAATATAGTATAGGGAATTAGGGAAAATTTATTGTATATTATATAAATAAATGGATAAATCAATAAGAGGTAGAAATAGATGAGTAAGTAGATTAGGAGATATAGTATGATTAATTAGTAATGGAATATGGTATTTAGCACTCCTAAATGTATATTATATGTTTGTATGTCTGTGTGTGTTAATTATAAATAAACAAACAAATGAATGAATGAATGAATGAATGAATGAATGAATGAATGAATGAAAAAGAACTGGAAGATCCAGGTTCAAATCCCTGCTAAGTCATGAAGCTTCCTTGGTGACCTTGGGCCAATCACTACCTCTCAGCTTCATCTACCTCAGAGTGCATCTACATCATGAGGACAAAAGAAAGAAGGAAATATTCCACCATGAGAACCTTGGAGGAAGGGCAGTATAAATATGTGAAAAATAAATAAATAATACATATCTATCCCTCCGGCTACACAGCAGCAGTAGGCCAAAAACCCCTTAATCTGGGGGAGATTTTGATCAGCAACCTATTACTCGAATCTGAAGCAACAATTCCGGTCTGCATTGTGTCAAGCTAAGGTCTCTACGGTACATAAAATTCTGGATCCTTGGAAGGCTCCCAAATCACATTCTAGCTGGGTAGTTATCATATAACTTGTTCTACATTGCTTCTCTTCAGTTGTACAGCTTGCTTGCCATAGTGATAATGAGGAAATGAAATATGGCTCACACTATCAATCCTTGACTCCCTTCCTTGCAATTCAGAACAAGGAAGACATATACATAGTTACAAAATATCATCTTTAGCATGTAGGATTTTTCTTCTTCAAAACAACATTTTTTGTGTTCATTTCGGGCCGCAATAAAATAATGAACAATTTAGGGGAAAAAATGCAACCCAGTAACCCAGCAGTGGAGGCCAAAATGGAGAAAATCTCCACAGCCACCATGTACTTGCCCTTGGTGCTCAGATAGGTTGGAACAAAGGAGACCCAGACACTGCAAAAGACCAACATGCTGAAGGTGATAAACTTGGCCTCATTGAAAGAGTCAGGCAGTTTCCTGGCCAGGAAAGCAACAGTGAAGCTGACACTGGCCTGAAAGCCCATGTAGCCCAGGACAAGGTAAAACATAGCACCTGAACCCTCATTACATTCCACTATGATCTGCCCAGGTAGTGAGAACATATCAAGATCTGGGAAAGGAGGAGAAGTACTGAGCCAGCTGCCACATATTCCAAGTTGAATTAGGGAGCAAAAAAAGATAACACAATGTGACAGTCTCTTCCCCACCCATTTCCTCATCTTGTTCCTTGGGTTGGTGGCCATGAATGCCAGAACCACAGTGATGGTTTTGGCCAAAACACAAGACAGTGCAAGAGAAAAGGCATTTCCAAAAGCAGCTTGTCGGAGGAGGCAGGTCATCCTGCCGGGTCGTCCGACGAACATGAAGGAGCAAAGGAAACAGAGCAAGAGGGAGATCAGGAGAAGGTAGGTCAGATCCTGATTGTTGGCCCTGACGATGGGAGTGTCTTGATATTTCATAAAGATTCCAAGCACCAAAGCAGTGAGCAGAGAAAAAGAAACTGTGGTGGAAACCAAACTTATGCCCAAAGTTTCATTATAGGCTAGAAAAGTGATGTCTTTTGGGGTGCATTGAGTTTGATGCTGGTTTGGATGCTGGTCCTCTGGGCATTCTTCACACTGATCCATATCTGGAAGAAGGAGAAATGTTCAGTGCACTGAAAGAGTGTGGAACATCTAATCTTCTAGCAGACTTATCCTATTAAAAATGCTCACTGGCGGAGCTTATGTTCTGCTGGTAGAGGTTGCAGAATCCATGCAAAAGTGCTGGCACATGGCAGGCATGCGGAATGAGGCTGCCAGCACAGTTGCTGGTGGCAAAGACACAATCTGCTGGCACCAAGCAAGGCTGTGCAGAGGGAGAAGTGTTATCTTCTCTGGAACCGAAGGTGTTATTTGTTGCAGCTGCCATTTGATATTTTTTTTAAGATACCCAGTTAGCCTGAGAGCCATCGTGGTTTTGGAAGAGCTGATATCTTCCTCCAACAGTACCCTGGGAAAGCATGTCATCCAGGATATAATGGGATATTAAAAATGGCAATCACAAGGCAGTTTTGCAGAGAGCAAAGAACACAAAATGACAAATAGGGAGTCATGAAAAGAACGGAGACAAATGAAAAAATAACTAAATGAGTGGAGGCTTATGGCCCACCCTATCTAGGGATCTTGCACTGGATGAAGGGCTGCTGGCACGCTGGCGGCGGCACCCAATGCACCATCCTGGGGTGGGGGGAGGCCAAGCAAGACTGGTGGGAAGGTAAAATACTTAGCAGGTTGTTGCCCACCACATGAACCGCAGTGGGACTTCTCAGATCTGTGCCAGCCTTGTTGGTGGCATAAATAGGAAACTGTTGCATAGGGAAACTGTTGGGTGTGTGTCCACTGTGACTCACTGCATCCTACCCCAATATCTACCCTTCTGTCACAATCCTGTCAACAGCCAGTCTGTACCACCCTGCAGCTTTCCCCCTGCTGCACAAGCATCTATGCTGCAGCCACCGGCAGAAGGGCTGCCAGGGTGGCAGGGCTGACATGGTTCTGGAGGTTAGGAATGGGCTGTAAATTAATGAAAACAACTGCAGAAAGCCTAATATATACCTCATGTGAAACAGAAAAGGGCTGGAATTGGCAAAAGGGAACATTATTTTTCCCCACATAGTTCATCTTTGAGAACGCTTGGATAGCATCTGTGGAATCACATACCTGTTTGATTAGAAATGGTCCCCTCTGAGCACCGAAAACAATCATAGCAGCAAGACGGGTCCCCTTCACGAACCTTTTTGTGATAGCCAGGCTGGCATCTCTCAGTGCAGATAGAATGGGGCAACATCTACCCAGAGATAACAGAGAATGAGATTTAAATGACTGTGATTTAGGCCCTAATCCTAACCAACTTTCCAGCACTGGCATCGCTGCACCAATGGGACATGTGCTGCATCCTGCAGTTGGGTGGCACTCATGGAGGTCTCCTCAAAGCAAGGGAAAATTTGTTGCCTTACCTTGGAGCTGCATTTCCCTTACCTCAGTGCTGGAAAATGGGTTGGGATTGCACACTAATGTATTGATTCTTTTTTTTTTTTTTTTGCTACCTGTAATTTTATTCAAATTTTATTTTATTTTAACATATGCACAGTAATGAATGTGAAATACAATAAAGTCAAATATTTACTGGCTTTCCCTTTGGAAACAACCATCCAATCACAGTGTTAATAACATGACCATTCCATATACTATGACTATGTTAAATCCATAATTAATATATTATTATGGCTTTAATAATAATAATAATAATAATAATAATAATAATAATAATAATAATAATAATAGTACAGGTATTTATATACCGCCTTTCTTGGTCGTCAGATTTCTCCTCGGACTTTAATTCAAAGCGGTTTACATAGGCAGGCTGTTTAAATCCCCATAGGGATTTTTACAATTAAAGAAGGTTCTATCTTCCAAGAACCACACAAAATTTCAGATGGAACTTTTGCGGTCTGTTGTCACTTTCTGGCCTCCTCCCACACAGGCTGACAAGCAGCTCCTTCCAAAGAGCAGGTGGAATAACTCAGCTCAGCTTGTCAGCTGCTTCAAGGTCTCACCATTCGTGGTGCCGGTGGCCTCGAACTGGCGACCTTCGGATGTTATCTTCAGGCAGATGGAGGCTCAACCCTCTAGACCAGACCTCCTGCCCATATCCATATTTAAGGATCTGATACTTCACAGATACTGGCTTCCTAGCAGAACCTAGAATTTTCGCATCAAGGTGTGTTCCTTAGTTTATCTGTTTTCTTTTTTTTCCCTTGAAAATCTGAAAGATATCCAGTGAATTCCTGAAACTGACTCAATTACTATTGGAATTATATTTCAATATTCTTTCCCTGCAAATGGGTGTAGGTGTAGTCTTGCTACCAGCTGAGGAAAGGCAAGATGAAGATGACAAACTTCTAGGCTGTATCATAATGAGGGATTCAATTGGGATGCATACATACTCTCACAATAGTGCATCACCAATAGTGCATAGCAGGAGAATTCCCGTGGGTATCAGAATTCCAGGATCACCCAACGCTGACATTCTTTACTTGAAAGCAGTATCCATTCTCAGGAAATCATAGGGGTAGTGAATCACTGGGTTCTAGTATTTTATTCCAGGATTGTGGGGGAGGGAGGCTACACCTGCCTAGCTAAAGGAGAGACAATTTAAAGTCCATTGTTGTTCAGCTGGCCATAAACAATGAGGGACATGAGTTAAGTGAACAATCAGGACCCTTTGGTGTCAGCTAATAGACAAATATGTTTCTTCTTTGATTCAGCGGGATAGGCCTAGGCCAGAACCCCTTGGAGAGTCATCTATTCTTCAGCGCCAAAGGACACTCAGGACCTCTGCTGAAGAGAGGATTTGCTCCAACGCCAGAGTAGGTGGAATGATGAGAGCAAATTCCAATTACTGTCACTGAGACTTGTTGAGCTCAGCCTCAACTTGAAAGGTGTAGATGGCAAGAAGACATTCTGCATCTCAGCAAACCCAAAAATATTCCTGCATGAAGTTCAGGAGTTTGAATTATGTTAGCTAATTATGTTGGAGATCTTTGTTGTTCTAGGTTTATTGAACCCATCAGAGCATTCTGGCAATGTATTATTGGATCAGGAGGCAAACACGGTCACCTGCTATGTGTCAGAATTATGGAGGTTATCATAACTGCTCTAAATATGTAAGATATATATTTGTAGGTTTAATTGCAAAAGGAGTTAGAAAGGAAACAGCCAAGTCCTAAACTTGAACATATGGAAAGCCAACCTGATTGTATTTTCTGGGCCATGTAATGTCACCTTCTTTAATCGTAAATTTTTGGCCCGAAGAAGCCTGTGCACCCATCGTTCCAACTCTTCTTTGGATAAACGATTTATTTGGGAAAACCACCCAGTTCACAATGTCACATCCATTGGAGAGTTCCATGTGTTCGTTGAAGAAGACCTCGTCCCCAGCACTGTTGTTGAACTGGAGTATTCTCAAAAGTGAATGGAGCTGTAGAGAAAGAGAAAACCTCAAGATTGACAAAACAGTACACAGGTTTGCAGGGATGTAGGAATTTCCACTGAAAAAAATGTAATTTCTCTCTCTCTCTCTCTCTCTCTCTCTCTCTCTCTCTCTCTCTCTCTCTCTCTCTCTCTCTCTCTCTCTCTCTCTCCTGAAAGGCATTATTATATGCATTGGAAGTTTCTGAATATCATTTAGGTAGACTTTTCTCAAAATGGCATTTCTGATGTAATCAAATTGCACGTTCTGTGAGCGAGTCATGATCCCTGCTGAAGCTTTTATAGTACCTGCCCCATCTCTCTTTCCCAGATTTGGAATGTTGGAACCCTAGCATGTGAAACTGTGTGAATAGTCTCTCCATAGGGAAAGCTTTCATTTCTTCAAGCAGGCAGGGCAGGAAAAACAGTTATCAGCACCAGCAGTTCTGCCAATATCCTATCCATCTATCTGGGATCACTCAGACTTGCACCAGCAAAATTGCTGATGGAGGTATGAGTCATCCCACCAGGACAGCAGAGGCTTAGCCCAGGGCAAAGGAAGAACTATTCCTTACCTGGAGGGGATCACAGTGACCCCGCCCCCCCCGAAGGATGCAGTACATGGTGCAGTTGCATTGGCAGGGGGAGGAATTTAGATGGGACTGGTCTGGAAGCCTATCCAAAAATGGGGGGATGGAAAAGCAATCCTGATAGATAAGATGAGGGGACCCCCTGAGAAGGAATGGGGATGAAACCTACAGAAAAGAATTAGCATGTTTTGTTTCATGTTCTGCTTCATGCAGTAACCATCCCCTTACAACAGTACTGAAAGAAAAAGGTCTTACATTACCTCCCAGGGCTGTGTCATCTGAAGCCCCAATTTGAGTCCTTGAACCCTTGTCATGTGCCTGGATGAGTACCTAGCATGTAAAGCATGTGCCAAGGCAGAGACTGCATTGTAGATACTGTAGCTCTCAGCAGACATCCTCATTTCAAACTCAGTCCCCGGAAGATTCTCCAACTTTTCTACCCCTGTACAGTTCTTGAGATTCAGCCTAGACTCCAAGGGATTTGGGATTGATGTTAAGCACCCAAATGCCAAAGACCAGAATTGTTGGAGAAAAATATAATTTTGGTGGTTGTAAGGGTTAAATGTCTGGAGAAAGGTGGAAAATCCTGGCACCTCATTTTTGTGGACTGCTATGGATAAGGAACCATGGAAGTGTCTGATATATGAAGCATTTTGATAAGGTATTGAGGTAAAATCCCAGTGGCCTGCTGTGATCCAAACCTTCTCCATGAATTTGGTTGCTGGTGGTTCATATGTATTTAGCAGCATTTTTAGACATTGCATGTAGAGTGTGTTCCCATATGTAACAATCACATTGGCTTTTGTTGCATTAAGAGCGACCAGAATGTTTTGTGTAGCGAATATGCTTTTCTTGTTTTCCATATCTATAGTAACAAGTGGCACCCTTTCTGCAAAGGCAATACAAATCCCATTCTTACTGAACATGGTTGTCAACCTTTCCCCAAAATCTTCTCCACTGTCATCATGTGAAAAAATGAGGCCAATCCAAGTCCACCCGAAATATTTGATCAAATGCACAATCTCTTCATATTTAGAGGCTTCATTTGGAACCATTTGGTATAAAGTAGGGAACTGAGTTCTGTCCCTCAGTACTGAGTGAAGAGGTCCATAACTGAGCTAAGGAGTAAGAAGAGGGAGATTTTTTAAAAGCCAGGCTAAATGGCAGTTTGGGCACCTAATCCACTCACTATGTGAAAGCACTTAGAGTGGAGGGTCATTTCTCATTTCTTCTCTGAAGACAGAAGCATGAAGAATCATAGGGAGATGTGAAAGGAAATGTCATCTGCTGTATTCCTTTTTAATTCTCTCTTCTTATCTCTTTACTTAGCTCATAATTTTCAAAATTGGTTTGGAGTAGGAGAACCAGAAAGAATAGCTGCAGGTCCCAGTTGATCCATGACAGCTGCTGGGACTTACTCTGGGGCAATGGAAAAATTTTTCTAATGTGGAAGGCACCACTGGCTCAGGCAGTACCATTCATTACTGGTCATTTAGCAGTGGTGACTGTTTGGGGGATGATCAGGGACAGTAAAGGTAGGGATCCGGGTTGGGATCGAGCTGTGCCAGGGGCATTTGGGGAGCATGAGAGGGAAGATCATGGTGGCATTTGCCTACGCTGTTATCCTCCTTTCCTAGCCTGGACCTCCCCTGAGGAGTTTCCTCAGGCTTATGTCAGCAAAAGAGCTGGCTTAGATCTAAGGAGTCCCACTAGAGACTGGGCAGGCTACAAAGAAAAAAGTAAAAAGAAAATTTACTGACTCCTCCTGGGCTGTCTTGTTCCACTCTAGCTGCATGATCTGGGCTGGCGGGGGATAGGATTGGTCTCCAAGTGTGGTACAATAGAGAGAGTTTGTTGTCTGCATAGCAAATTTGTAAAGGAGATCCCCAATTCCCTTGTAACACCCCCTACCTGTGGGATCTTGTATAGTCCTAAGACCGTGGCCATTCGGAAGGAAGTGTCTGACTGCAGACCTCCAACAACTGCAGCCATCTTATATTCATCTCCGCACCGGAAATTAGGGAAGCTTTTATTGCGTTCAGATAGCAGGGAAAGGGTGATATCATATATTATCTTTTGGCAGAGGTCATCATAGATTCGGAAGCCAAGAGTGGCATTGGGTAACAGGTTTGGATTCTTGTTGATCTCATCAATGGCAAAAATGAAGGCCAAGGAATGCTGGTTGTTCTTTCCCATAAAACTACCAAAAAAAAGTGAGTTTTTATTTATTTTTTTTGAATTTTGTATGCGTTCATTTTCATTCATTGCACTCCAGCCTTTTAGAGGCTTGGGGTTAGCACCATGTTCCAAGCCTGCTAAAAATGTAAAACAAAAATTATAATAACCAATTCTACAGTTAGCATGACAAATATTACTGACTTCTGCCATCCAGATGTGTTTGAAGTAAGAACTGTGCAGTAAGATCAGCCCTGTAGTCCCATTCAGATTTGCAAGGTGTCTGGGGCTGCTTTTAAAAAAAGTCTTTGGATATCATTGTTTAGTTTAGTAGGGATTATCAGATTTCAGAGAACTACAGACAGTGCAAGGTTATGGGGAGCCCTCAAAGACATTATGCTTCATGGTGCTACTCTTTCCGCACAGAGTTTGATTTGAAGAGAATTGATTTAACCGCAACTGCGACTTGGTAATCCTGACAAAAACACTGGAAATCATGGTTGCATACTGTTGTAGATGAGCAACTATAAAACATTGTGTGCCCCATTCAAAAGCACTGACAGCAGAATAATTGAGGAGTATCCCTAATGCTGATTAATCATTTCATACATGGTTTGCAGTAGGCTCCTTTTCACAGCAATAAATGTCAGAGTTCACAGTCCTGAAGTTCCTCTGTATTGATCTGATTCAAGTACAACTTGTTTCTGAATATTACAACTGCATTTTATTATGAAATAAGTTAGACCTTGAACAAATTACCCTTACCAGAATCAGACCAATTTTTTTTAAAGAAACCCCCAGAAAATCTGAGTTGATTTTAGAATTTCAACTGTAAAGAGGCATTGTCAATTTAACAAACATACCAGACTTTCAAAGAACTAGCAACCTTATCAAAATCAAGTCAGACCTTTTTTTAAACAATAGAATCTGACGATTTGAAGGATACTGTGGTGAGGAAAGATTTTTGTCAGGTGTAATAAACATAAACCCTCTATCTGTAAAGAAACTTAAAGGCCAACCTGCACAAACCTTGCTAAATAGTGCCCGTTATACTGTACTGGATTTAAACCACACACACACTTACTAGACCACTACATTATCATTGACATTCAGAGGGACAGTCTTGAAGGACTCATTTCGTAACAGACCCACATTCATGGACAGAATTCCACCAACCACATGGTTTCCTGGCCTGAAATAATCAAATCCATATCTCGGAGTTGTTGCTCTGCAGAGTCCTTCCAAGGGCTTGCTCATAGACTGAGGCAGGAACAGAAGGAGGAGGAAGAGGAGCAGGATCTTTGAGGAGACCATTGCATTGCCTTTCAAATTTGGGATCTTCATAGATCGCTAACAACATTCAATGCACTTTTTAAATGCTGAATATTGTAAGTGTGCTTATTCTTGCCCTGGTGTTGGATCTGAGATGCTGTTCCTCTTCACTGTGAAGGAGCTCAGCTGTCTTCTGAATTTGCACAGCTCTCAGTAGCAAAAACATCTTCTTTTATAGCAGGCTTTGTGACTTATGCAAGTTTGACAAAGTCTCCAATCCATTGCTTTCTCTGTCTCCCCCCCCCCCTTTTCTGGTGTTTATGAATTTCAAAGTTACTTCTGAACATCTCCTGGGGCTTCCTTGCAGAGAACACTCAATCACAATATAATTATAGATAATGATCATTCCAAACTCACAGGCTCCACGTTAGGTTGTCTGTATGGTTGAGTATCCAGAGCCAATGTTTATGTATAGAGTCCCCAGAGGCACACTCAACTCTGATGGGTCAACAGGTGAGATCAAAAAGGCCTTTGTCATCTTGGAACATGCGTTTCTGCTATTTATGGTGCAGCTAAGCATTAGAAAATTGTGTGTACTTCTCATGTGATCTCACACATCTACCCTTTTGAGTTCTTCCTAGAATTGGAACAATAATAATGTTCCACATAGGTCTATCTTCATTGACCCAGATCCCTATTAACCATTCATGACTTTCCTCATAAACTTTGCCATCCTTCCTTATTCCTAGTTTCCCCTTTCCCACAACCCACTGCAGTACTCTAACATAGCACAGGTTGGGGTTCTTATGTGTTACTTTATTTCTCCTTCTTAAAAAATAGGTCCTTGGTGCTCACTTGTGGCCTTATGTAGAAAGTAGGGGCAAAAATGCAACGTGAAGTGCAATCCTGAACTGCACATGGGCTGAAGTCCCTTGTGTCGGCCCAGGAGGGTCACAAATGTGCCATAAGGCACATTTGCGCCTCCTCAAGAGTCGGCAAGGCCAGCACACAGAGGTGCACTGGCCTGCGGATGCTAGCATTAGCCTTCATGCCAACAGAGGGAGAGAGCCTTGTGTCGGCCTGGCTGGGCCGAAATAAGGCTCTCGGGTAGGCAGGGAGAAGGTGGGACGGAGGCGTTCCTGGGTGGGGGGAGGGCGGGCGGTGGGCTGCCACCAGGGCTCTCTTGGCTTGCTTGTTCCAGCGCAGGATAGGATTGCACCCTTAACAACCCAGCACAGGAAGCCAACATGGAACTCCCCACAGTCACCTTCTATTTGCCCTTAGTGCTCGGATTGGTTGGAGCAAAGGAAATCCATAACAGGAAAAAAAAATGTTTGAGGAGTGTTGTCAAAAACCAAGACAGGGAAAGCAAGTTTTTCTAGTAGTGGAAAGTTTTTTGAGAGTGGGAAACAAAGAAAAAGTGTAAACTTGTCCTGAATGAAAGCAATACAAAAACTTCCTAAATCAACTGTAATAGTGAATAAAATAACAAGCTATAGATGAATGATGAGTCTACTTCTAGGAGAGCATAGTTCACATAGAAAAGGAATGTGTGATGTGTACCACAGGAGTGTATAAAATTGTAACAAGAACTGACCTGGTGTGATGCTTCTTGGTGTGCACCTACTGGCATCCTTTATCATGATAAAGTTTGTTTTCTTCTTTTCCTTTTCACGGACTCTAGTGTCTTTTCTTTTGTGCACCGGGCAGAACCTAAACCTGAACGCAACATGGGAACCTCTGATCTATGCAACACTGCCAAGGGTTTGATCCCAAGTCTCAATGGAGGCAGCAAAATGTGTAAAGAACACATTTCAATGGGTAGCTTCACTTTTTATTGAAATTTCAGTAATTGTACATGATCATCTACTTTATCCTACAGAGCTTCACTTCAGATGCACACCTTGCTTACCACAATAATAGCGGGGTTATGCAGTGGCGTCACTGGGGTTCGCATCACCCGGTGCAGGATGCCAGCGTGTCACCCCCCCATGCAGTGGGCGGGGCAACACCCCAGGTGGTAGACATGGTGATGTACCATCACTCCGCCCCCACTGGTGTTTTGGCTGTACCTTTTGACAGAACAAAGATAGAACACATTCTGCATGAAACTATGCATTGATTGATATATAACATGATGGTATTATTTCTCCAAACTGTGATTTCAGTGATTTTGGTCACTAGCGGTGTCACACACACACCCCAGGTGACAAATTACTAACACCTTATTGCAGCAGTTCTCAAACTTTTAGCACTGGGACCCACTATTTAGGATGGCAATCTGTCCAAGACCCACCAGAAGCGATGTCATGATGGAAGTGACATCATCAGGCAAATTAAAATAAAGAAGTATAAATAATTAAAGTAAAACAAATAATTAAATAAGCAGAATCCAGCTCTGGTCCACCAAGTGAATTTCCTCTGTAGCCTGCCTGCAATAACTCCCCCCCTCCAAAACCAGATTGTTTTCAGCCCTGCTCAGTGCCCAGTTCAATTTAAGAACTTCTGTTTAAACCAGATCACTGTCAGGATCCACCTGGCTTTGCAAGTCTCAGAAAGGTTAACCTTATCAGCTGAAGTCTCTTTTGATCCTTTTTAGTGGGGGGGGGCTGCCTTCTGGAGCACTTGTTGAGCTCCAGGTGCATAGGATCAGGACCATTCTGGTAGCCTTGCACTCTCCTTCACCTGATATTCTACACCTGCCAAGGCACGTTTGCTTATTCGTGAGTAAATGTGACCATGAGGCTTAGTTTCGCTTTCCATAGGGGTGAATACATTCATCTGCTTGGAGGCAGGGACTTCCTTCTCAGGTGTTTTTGGGGGCTGCATTAATTGGATCAGGACCATTCTGGTGTCCTTGGATTCCTGTCAGCCTGCCCTTTCCGAAGGACTAAGGCAGGTTTGCCTACTCATGAGTATATGTATGATACGGCTCATTTTCACTTTCCATAAGGATCCATGCATTTTCTGTTCTCCAGTTTTTGTCCATAACTTTTGATAGAATGGAGATATTTCACTCTGTTTTTTTGTATTGCATTCCACTCAAAATTCTGCATCCAACAGTATATAATATGATGGGCTTACTCCTAAGCACTGCAATTTTAGCATGTCACCCCCTGTGCGCATCACCCATTGCAGTCCACACCGTCCGCACCCCCTTAGCGACATCACTGGGGTTATGCATATATGCAGGATTGTATATATCACTCATAGGACACATAGGACTGTGATCTTTGTAGATAATACGCAGGAAAAATTTACATAATTAGAAAGTATGCGTGGCTAGTTGACAGAATTCCTTTTCTTCAAGAAGAGTTTCTTGGTATTCACATCTGGCCTCAGCAGAATAATGTATATTTTAGGGGCAAAATTACAACCCAGCAACCCAGCAGTGGAGGCCAAAATGGAGAAGATCTCCACGACCACCATGTACTTCCCCTTGGTGCTCAGGTAGGTTGGGACAAAGGACCCCCAGACACTGCAGAATACCAACATGCTGAAGGAGATGAACTTGGCCTCATTGAAAGTGTCAGGCAGCTTCCTGGCTAAGAAGGCCACAGTGAAGCTGGCAATGGCCTGAAAAACCATGTAACCCAAGACATTGCAAAACATGGCGCCTGAGCACTCGTTACATTCCACTATGATCTGCCCAGGTAGGGAGAACATATCAAGATTTGGGAAAGGAGGAGATGCCACTAGCCAACTGCCACATATTCCAAGTTGAATGAGAGAGCAAAAAAGGATCACCCATTTGGACAGGCTCTTTCCCACCCATTTCCTCATCTTGCTCCCCGGATGTGTGGCCATGAATGCCAGAACCACAGTGATGGTTTTAGCAAATACACAAGAAAGAGCAAGAGAAAAGGCATTGGCAAAAATGACTTGTCGAAGGAGGCAGGTCATCCTGCCGGGTCGTCCAATGAACATGAAGGTGCAAAGGAAACAGAGCACGAGGGAGATCAGGAGAAGGTAGGTCAGATCCCGATTGTTGGCCCGGACGATGGGAGTGTCTTGATATTTCATAAAGATTCCAAGCAGCAAAGCTGTGAGCAGAGAAAAAGAAAGTGCAGCGATAGCCAAACCCATGCCCAAAGGTTCATCATAGGCTAGAAAAGTGATGCCTTTAGGGATGCATTGATTTTGATGCTGGTTTGAATGCTGATTTTTAGGACACTCATCACACTGATTCACATCTGAAAGAAACAGAGATACCCACTCTATGAGAGAACTCTGTAGAATTTAATCACCTCAAGCCTCAGGCTGCAATAGAATTACCCCATGCCGCAAACAGACCCACCTTATAGTTATCCCATTGAACTCAAAGGAGATTGTAGGGCTTTCTGGACAATTGTAACAGGCTCACAAAGATTTGAAGGGGGCGACTCAGCCCAGATTCCCTTTTCTGTCTGGGTACAACACTTTGAACAATCTTTAAAAAAGGTGACCCCAATTCCCCAGCCAATTTGAGGCCTATCAGCTTATTGTTATTTGTTGGCAATGGAGGTTGCTCTGAGTAGGAACGGAATAATCGCAGTATCTCAGCTTCCCTCCACATGGAAATCCCATGGCATTGCCAGGGAGCAGAAATATCCACACGTGCAAAGAAAACTTCTGTAAAATCACAAATGCACAGAGCTGTGCTTTTCTTTGACTGTGGCAAGCAGTGGAAACAGTAGCAAAAGCCACATGTTAAGAATTTTTTTTCTAGGCTCTTTTCTCTGGATTTGCGGAGAGCTGACTGAGCTGTGATGATGGTATGGCTAATAAGACTTTGAATCATCCATTATTAGTGGAGGCAGGATTCTTTTAAAAAACAAACCTTTCTTTCCCCCACACATACACTTGTTGAGAACAATTAGCAACTTTTTAAGCGTCAGGGCTTGCCTGGCTCATTGAAATTGGAATCGCCTGTGATTGGATTAGAGCAGGGGTCTCCAAACCCCAGCCTGGGGGCCAGAAGTGGCCTGCAGTGAGCCTCTATCCAGCCCACGGCCAGCCTCTTATCCTGTGAAAGCCTTTGGCCCGCTCAACCAAACACGACTGAAGCTGTGCTCTAGTTGCGTCTGGAGGGTGTTCTGAGGGCCCGAGAGGTTGAATGAATGAACCCATTCATTAATTTATTTATTCATCTAAGTTCCATCTCTAATATATTTATTTAAATTTTATATTTAATTTTTTTTTTCTGGCCCTCCGAAAACCTTACTGGGCTGGAGTAAATAAACTAGCTCTGCAAAAGTTAGGGTGCAAAATGCTAATGCAGCCGTTTTCAACCACTGTGCCGTGGCACACAGGTGTGCCGCAAACGTTTGCCAGGTGTGCCATGGGAATTTGGGAGAGGGTCATTTATCAATAGGACCATTGGGGGATGTGAGCCCCCATTGACAGCACAATGTGCCTTGTCAATTGTCAAAAAACCGATAGTGTGCCTTGACCATTTTAGTGCTTTGCCAGTGTGCAGAGAGATGGAAAAGGTTGAAAATCACTGTGCTAATGCGTGAAGCAGATGGACCTTGCTGACAATGGGAATGGCCTACAGGTGCATCTTGACACCATGAACATCAACAGGTAATTACAGGGGTTAATATTCCACTGAAAGGTTTCCATTGCATTGACTCATGAAGGCAAGTCCTTGGGCTTAAAAAATGCCAAAGTTCTCATTCTTACTTCATTTGGGGGGGATTTATGAATGGGCCAAATTACAGTGACTTTCAGCCCAATTCTGAATTGCCCAGAGCACGGGGCTGCCATGTGCAAAAATGGCTGCTGCAGCATCCTGAGCACAACTGGACAGCCTCTAGCAGCTCCTCAGGGGAAGGGGACATTCCCCCAGGTAAGGACAGTAGCCCCAGAATGGGGATACTCAATTCTGCAGCAGCTCTGGCTGCGCAGCCCAACATGGAGCTGGCTGTGGTGGAGCTGAACTCTACCAGTCCTGCTCTCCTCCCACCCTGCTCCTTCCCCCCGGCATGCCTCCTCCCCACCTATCGCCCACCCCTGCCTCCCCCCACCCTTGAACAGCTCCAATCTGCCTCCCCCCACACCCCCACCTACTTCTCCGCTGCCTGGTGGTTTGGGCACATGCCGAGCGATTGAGCATTTGGTTTTCACCTGTACTAGCCCAGCGCCGGCTCACACTGGGCGGCCAGCACTAAGCTTTGCAAATGTGCCCTACAGCACATTGATGACAATGCGTGCCAGAGGTAAACAGGCGTGCAGAGTTCAGCATTGGGCTCTACATCCACTAAAACTCTTAACTTCTGCCCCCTTTTCTGTTCGATGCCAGGGTAATACACTTCTAAAAACAGTAGATTGGAAAAGGCTCATCTCTGAACTGCTACCAGTAAAAAAAAAAAATTAGATCTGGATCATTTTTGGCCAACTTTAAAAATTATCTGCCCCACTCTAATCTGCACTCAAATTAAAACCATTCCTCTGTATCCATTCTAAGATTTTTCATTTAAGGTCTAGGAATATTGGGGGGCAGGGTAAATCCTCTCGCAGAAGGTCAGCTTCCCATTTTACTCAGTGAGTACTTCCCCTCTGCTTTGAGCTCCGGAGACAGAGAAGGAGATGAATTTGCCTTACATGCACAAGAAGTAGTTTCATGAGGTTAGACGGAATTTTGGATTCCTCCCCTTCATTAGACAGAGATGTGGAAGTGTCCCTTTCTAGGGTTGCTCCTGTAGGCTTTAAGGGAAGTGCTCTTTAGGACACTCAGTGGACGCAGCACTCCTGAAGAAGAGACGCCCTCTAGTGAGATGCATTGCCTGATGCACATCCCAGGCTCTCAAGGCATGTACATTAGATGGCATCTCAGGCAAAATGGGAAATAAAAATGGCAACTGTAGGGAGCTGTTGCCACCACCAGGTGACCAGGAAGACCATTAAATAACAGAGCAAGTATTTACATGGGAAACAAACAGAACATCAGGACCTGAAAGATGAAGGAATAGCTACAATAGCAGCTTAGGGCCTGATCCAGAGCCTGGCACGCTGGCACACACTGTCACAAACATGCCACAGGCCCAGAGACGGAGGTCGCCCAGTCCAAGCCTGTGCTGGGCCAACTCAGGTGCTGAGCCCGTGTTCTGCACTCGCCTGGACTGCTGGGTGGCGGAGAGGGGAGTGGGGGCTGGAGGGGAGGCGGCAGGGAGAGGTTCCGAGGTGGGGGGAGGTGGGGAGGGAGGAGAGGGTGGGGGAGGGAGCGTGGGGGGAGGCGTGTGGGACAGGCGAAGCTCAGCTCCACTGGATCCTGCGCAGCCCAACACGGGACTCCTGGATTCTGTGCTGCCATGGCTGGGGCTCCATGGGTGCAAAGGAGTCAGGTGAGAATGGTTGGGCTTATCAGAGAAGAGGGTAAAATTCTTTAGAGATGGGAACTTTGTTGTCTTCCTGATGGGTGAGACCTAAGGGAGAGTTCGCTTTACTCTGGCGGAATGAGTAAATGAGAGAAGTTGGATTAATCCTGAGTAAAAGAGGGGCAGCCAATCCTGAGCTGCCTGGCGCGCGGCTGCAGCAGCACCAAGAATGGCTGCCACCTCATCCTGTGCGACTCAGCCTGCCGCGGGCAGCGCCTTGGGAGAAGGGGACTTTTTTCCCCTTCTCCCGGATAAGGGAAGCAGCCCCGCAATGGGGCTACTCACTTTACCGCCGAACAAGAGGCCGACCATAAGAGGCGTTTGTGTAGGGTGCCAAGCCTACATGAGTTCCACTGGATCCGCCTCCTGCCTCCCCGTTCCCTCCCCGGCACACCTCCTGCTCGCCCTCTCCCCGTGCCACCTCCCCATCATGCCTCTCCCCACCCTCTCTCCACCCTCCACTGGCCTCCCCCTCCCCAGAACGCCTCCTCCCCACCCCCTTCTCCCGCTCACACCTCCCGCTCACCCTCTCCCCGCCCCTCCTCCCCCACCATCTCTCCACCCCCCCACCGGCCTCCCCCCACCCTGGAATGCCTCCTCCCCACCCCCTTCTCTGCCCCCACTTCCCATGCCATGGCTCAGCGGTCCATGAGACCGTCGAGCGGCGGAGGCTCCAAGCCCGCCCTGCACTAACCTGGAGCTAACCCAGCACTGGGATAGCATGGGTGGTAGCCCGGCGTAACTGATGCTGACAGCACATCTGGGACAGTGCGTGCGAGCGCTGCCAAGCTCATGATTGGGCTCTTAGACTGCATTATTTAGATTTTTATCTTTTCTTCGTAGTTGTTTTCAGCGAGTTCCCAAAGGGTTCTGCCTTGGGGAAGTCCTGCAGGTTTGGGAGCTTCCTATATCTGTTGTACCTTTAGCCAACTGCATCCGGACTATGCAGAAGCCCCTTTTGTTAGTTTGCTATAATTAATGGATCTTAATAAACTCTGTATTTCTTTTCATTTGGTTCTCTCTGAGGTATCTGGGTATCATTGCTCTCTTATAGGGAGTAAAGGAGGGGAATTAAAGAGAGCCCACTAAATAGTTCATGTTACAAAGAAGAGGGATTTAGCCCAGGGAATCCCGCTACTGATCCTGGTTCTTGGGCTGGTGTCAGCGGGGCAGTTAACTTTACACTCTCACATAACACCAGAACCAGGGGACATCCACTAAAATTGAGTGTTGGGAGAGTTAGAGCAGACAAGAGAAAATATTTCTTTACTCAGCGTGTGGCTGGTCTGTGGAACTCCTTGCCACAGGATGTGGTGACGGCATCTGGCCTGGATGCCTTTAAAAGGGGATTGGACAAGTTTCTGGAGGAAAAATCCATTACAGGGTACAAGCCATGATTTGTATGCGCAACCTCCTGATTTTAGAAATGGGCTATGTCAGAATGCCAGATGCAAGGGAGGGCACCAGGATGAGGTCTCTTGTTATCTGGTGTGCTCCCTTGGGCATTTGGTGGGCCGCTGTGAGATACAGGAAGCTGGACTAGATGGGCCTATGGCCTGATCCAGTGGGGCTGTTCTTATGTTCTAACTCTGACTCAGCCTATGGAGCAATTCTTACCTGGAGATGGGCTGCTGCAAGTCCCTTGCAACAGCTCAGAGATGTAGCAAAAGTGCTAAAAGGCACTTTCATAACACGTTGGGAGTCAGAAGGCTGGTGCACACATGTGCACCAGCCTCCAGAGGCCAGAGGAACAATAAGTCTGCACCGGCCAAGTCAGGCCGGCATGGGGGCTTGGGAGTGGGGGAGGGTGGGAAGGAGGCATTCTGATGTGGGGGAAGGGTGGGTAGCGCGCAGGCGGTGGGCAGGCATGTGAGCAGTCTGTGGATGAGCAGGGGGTGGGACCAGGATCTGGCATTTGTGCTGGATCCTAACTCTGGTCCCAGGTGAAGTGGGGCAGGTCCCAGGTTGCTTAGGTCTGTATCATCTCTTTAGGTGGTGCAGATCTGAGTAGTTCCATTGGGGCAGCCGCAGCATTACCCGAGGTAAGGGGACTGCATTCCCCTTGCCCTGCGTTGAGCTGCTAGCATCCCCAATCTCACTCTGAATATGGTGCAGGCCATGTGAGCCGTCAGAAAGCCCTAGTGGAGACAGCTGGCGGCAATGAATCCCCCAAGCCCACCATAGCTATGCCATTGTTTCCTAAGAGTATGTATAAACAGCAGGCAAGTTCCTGCAATAGTGCTGAAAGAAAAAACTTTTCCATTACCTCCCATGGCGCTATCATCTGAAAATCCAGCTTGAGTCTTTGCACCTTCTTTCTCTGTCTGGATGAGTGCATGGCATGTAAAGTGTGTGCCAAGGCATAGACTGCATTGTAGATACTGTAGCTCTCAGCAGACATGCTCATTTCAAACTCTGTCCCAGGAAGATTCTCCAGCTTTTCTTCCCCTGTACAGTTCTTGAAATCCCGTCCAGTAACGTAGGGATAGGTGATTGGTGTTAAACACCCAAATGCAACAGACCAGAAGTCCTGCAAATAAAAATACTTCTGGTGGTGGTGAAGGTCAAATGTCTGGAGAAAGGTGGAAAATCCAGGCACTTCATTTTTGTGGACTGAAATGGAGAAGGAACCGTGGAAGTGCCTGATAAATAATAATAAATAATAATATACAGTATTTATATATCGCCTTTCTTGGTCTTTATTCAAGACTTTATTCAAGGCGGTTTACATAGGCAGGCTTATTAAATCCACGCAGGGATTTTTACAAATTGAAAGAAGGTTCTTTCTTTCAAGAACCACTACATACAAGATGTTACACTCCGATCTGGTTTAACATTCTGGCCTCCATCCTCCCACGCTGCGAGCAGATGGAACAGCTCAGCTGCAGCTTGCCAGCTGCTTCAAGGTCGCACGGTGCCAGTGGCCTCGAACTGGCGACCTTGTGGATGTTAATCTTCAAGCAAATGGAGGCTCTACTCTCTAGACCAGACCTCCTGCCTGATATATGAAGCATCCCGAAAAGCAGTTGAGGAAAAGTCCCACTGACCTGTTGCGATCCAAATCTTCCCCATGGGTGCCTTTGACTGTGGTTGATAATAATTAAGCAGCATTTTTAATTGTTCCATGGAAAGCATTTCCCCATATGTAATAATCACATTGGCTTTAGTTACATCCAGAACTGCTAGAATGTTTTTATTCGCAAATACATATTTCTTGGTTTCCTCCCGTTGAACGGATACAGAGGGCACTTTTTCCACAAAAGCAACACAGATTCCATTCCTACTGAACGTGGATGTGACACTTTTCTCAAAATCTTCTCCACAGTCACTGTGTGGAAGAATGAGGCCAATCCAGTTCCATCTGAAATACCTTATCAACAGGACCATTCCTTCATACTTAGAAGCATCTTTCGGAACCATTTGGTATAAAGAAGGGAACTGACTTTTATCCTTCAGTCTTAGGTGTACTGGTCCATAACTGAGCTGAGGAGTAAGATTACAATGATTATTGGAGCCATGAAGTAGAACTGACAATCCACATCAGTGGTTTTCAAACATTTTATCGCTAGGACCCACTTTTTAGAATGACATTCTGTCAGGACCCACCAGAAGTGATGTCATTATCCTGGAAGAGGTCATGGCCAGAAGTAACATCACCAATTTAGGTCGCAGTCCTAACCCACTTTCCAACACTGACGTAAGGGCAATGCAGCACTGAGGTAAGGGAACAAACATTGCCTAAGCTTGAGGGGGCCTCCATGACTGCCCCCCAACTGCAGGATGCAGCACATGACCCACTGGCACAGCTATGCCAGTGCTGGAAAGTTGGTTAGGATTGTACCCTTCGGCTTCAAACCTTAGCTGTGATCAGCCAAAGATCCGATTATACAGTACACTTGTGCTGTTATTTTGCATAACTCGGAATCCAAACATTCCAGCTTGTAAGTCAAAGCAGAATGCAGGCTTGGATCCTTATCCAACTACACAGCCCCCCCCCCCTTTCTATCTTCCCATCTATTTAGGGCAAAACAGTATCTCCCACCAGGAGCTGCCCTGCCCAGCAGCTCTGTACCCTACATTTTCAGCTCTGAATTTTCAGTGGCAGCTGAGCTAGGTGCTAGGCAACCCATCTGAAATTGGCTCGCAACACACCTAATGAAACAATTTGAGAAAACCATGTATTCCACACATGGTTCAACCCTAGCCAGGCCTTATGTCACTAGAACAAGAGTTCTGATGGTGTAAGAAACTTTTTGCAGTCATGAAGCATGATGAGTATGTGCGTCCAGCCTGTCCACAGCTGCGAGTGTTGAGCGGCCAGCAGACAACAGACTCCTACCGCCACTGATATGCTCACAAAGCAGTTGGGAGGGAGGCAAGGATAGGAGGAGTGGGGCAGTGGTGGGGGGCAGGGAAGAGGGCAGATTGGGATTGAGAAGGGTACAATTTTGGTGGCAGAAGTGCATGCCAAAACCTAATCCCCTTCCTTTCCTTGATACTCCAGCCCTGGCCAATGAGATTTTGCACCAATTACAGAGCTGGCACAGGTTCAAGGAGATCCAGCAGGCTGGCAATGACCTACCCAGGTCAAGGCAACAAATGTTCCCATACTCTGAAGAGGCTTCCAGAGGCTGAAAGACCCAATTGGAAGCAGTGGGCACCATGTTGGCTCTGCTGCATTGCAGTGTAGAGCACTGGATTGGAATGTCATAAGAACATAAGAACAGCCCCACTGGATCAGGCCATAGGCCCATCTAGTCCAGCTTCCTGTATCTCACAGCGGCCCACCAAATGCCCCAGGGAGCACACCAGATAACAAGAGACCTCATCCTGGTGCCCTCCCCTACATCTGGCATTCTGACTTAACCCATTCCTAAAATCAGGAGGTTGTGCATACACATCATGGCTTGTACCCCATAAAGGATTTTTCCTCCAGAAACTTGTCCAATCCCCTTTTAAAGGCGTCTAGGCTAGACGCCAGCACCACATCCTGTGGCAAGGAGTTCCACAGACCGACCACACACTGAGTAAAGAAATACTTTCTTTTGTCTGTCCTAACCCGCCCAACACTCAATTTTAGTGGATGTCCCCTGGTTCTGGTATTATGTGAGAGTGTAAAGAGCATCTCCCTATCCACTCTGTCCATTCCCTGCATAATTTTTTATGTCTCAATCATGTCCCCCCTCAGGCGTCTCTTTTCTAGGCTGAAGAGGCCCAAACGCCGTAGCCTTTCCTCATAAGGAAGGTGCCCCAACCCCGTAATCATCTTAGTCGCTCTCTTTTGCACCTTTTCCATTTCCACTATGTCTTTTTTGAGATGTGGTGACCAGAACTGGACACAATACTCCAGGTGTGGCCTTACCATAGATTTGTCATAGTTAGAATAAAGCAAATTGCTGTTGTGAATTAAGAATTCCTCCAAAGAAGTAGGACAAAGAGCAGAATGGACCACAAAGGGAAATGTGAAAAGGAAGGGTTACTGCAAAATTCCTTTTAGTAATATCTTTTTATCTCTCTGTTTAAATAATGTTCACTATTTGATAGAGTTGGCAGAGAAGAAATAACGGCAATTTGCACCTTCGTTCTCTGTTGCAAATAGTTGCAAATGGGCTGTTGAAGATGTATAAAGCACGCAGTTAGTGGCCGTTTTCTAGTTGCCACTGACAAGCAGTGGGAGAATCCCCCTACCAGGCCTGGTGGCCTGCACTGGACCAGGTAAGCCAGTGAGCAGCTTGTTTGTGGGTGGGACAGATGAGTAAGGGACGTTTTGGGGGAGAAAGTGGGGAGCATATTGGGGGAGAGAAGGAATGATGGGAAATTTTCTCCTCTTTTAATACCTCGTGCACTTTTTTTCTCCTCAGACATATACCACCAAGTACCTGTTGTATGCCCAAGGAGACCCATAGGTGATTGGGCAGCCTATCAGGAGTTACACAGATTTTTACTTACCACCGGCAGGCTGTCCGATCACCTCTCCACATAGCATATAGCACAGTCCATAGCATGTGGTGCAGCAGAGATTTCTTTTCCATAGTTCATCTGTAAAGGAGATTCCCCAACTCCCTTTTTCACACATCCCTACCTGTGGAATCTTGTACAGACCTAAGATGGTGGCTATTCGTATGGAAAAATCAGAGCTCAGACCTCCCACAACTGCAGCCATCTTGTATTGACTTCCACACCAGAAGTTAGGGATGTAGTAATTTGATTCAGACAGCAGGGAAAGGCTTATATCAGTTATTGTATTTTGGAAGAGGTCATCATAGATTCGGAAGCCCAGGGTGACATTGGGTAACAGGGATGGATTCTTGTTGATCTCATCAATAGCAAAAATGAAGGCCAAAGAATGCTGGAAGTTCTTTGAAAGGAAACTACAATCAAATTTATTATTTATTTTTATGAAATCATTTATGAAATCATGGTGTCAGACAAACCTGTTTCTAGAAAATATAAAGCCAAGCAATAATCACCAATTCTACAGCCACTCATTCTTAGCAAATTTCTGCTGGCCCATCTGATACCCAGAGCAGCTCAAAGTAATATGTTGGCAAATCTACCATTTGGTTTGCATTGTGTCCACAATTTCAAAAACGAAGCAGATACTGTGTTTTTATTGTTGTATATTTATTTTTTTTTTTAAAAATTGCATACTGTCTTGAACATAGGAAAGGCAATATCTTTTAAATAAATAAATGTTGTGGTGGAAATGAAGAAGGATAGAAGTTATCCCATCTTGCACTGAGAGCAAAATAATTGAGGAGGATTCATGATTCAGATCTACTTATAAAAATCTTCATGATTCTCCACACTGATCCTGCCACTTTTGTTCCTGCATCCATCAATAATATTCACAAATCAGCTACCCCTTTCAATACTTTCTTTACGATATCAGATATGATTTTCACTTCAAGGGCCAAAAAATCAGTCAGGGCATCCCTCCTCCGTGCCTACAATAATGTCCAAACTCACTTCCTTGAAGAACAGGCTGTTTGTTTGGATGACTAACAAGGATTAGTTGTCTCTAATGTCACCTGAGCCTGACTGTTTGGTAATTAGAAGATTCCAGTCTGCACAACCATTTTGTGTTGGTGTTGTGACATTATGGGCGCAATTCAAACCTGGAGTTCTGCTGGCCCAAGTCCTTTGGGCCGGCCTGGGAGGGTCGCAAACGTGCCGTAAAGCACATTTGCGCCTCCTCGGGAGGAAGCCAGGCTGGTGATCCCAGAAGCGCTGGCCTGCAGAGACCGACAGAGGCCTCTGTGCTGGCTTCCTCCCAGCTCCTTGTGTCAGCTCGGATGAGCCGATACAAGGGTGACAGGTAGGCGTGGGGGAGGTGGGGAGGGGGAGGGAGGGAGGCATTCCTGGGCAGGGGGAGGGAGGGCAATGGGTGGCCCCGGGGGTGGGCGCATGGGGAGCCGGAGGCGGGGCTGGGAACTGGCAATTATGCCAGATCCCAACCCCCGTCCCCGGGGAGAACGGAGCAGTTTCAAGCTGCTCCGCTCTCCTCAGACTTGTGCCACCTCAGGTGGTGGTGCAAGTCCAAGGAGACCCATTGGGGCCAGCAGCCCTTACCCAGGGGTATGGGGAAGAGTGTCCCCTTGCCTCTGGGTAAGCTGCACATGGCGCTGCACATGCCAACTGGCGCTGCACATGGAGCCTTTACGGCACCAACATATCATGCCAACATGGCGCTGCACATGGAGCCTTCACGGCCAATCATAATAGTGAAAGGCACCAGAGCGGCATGAAGCCCAAAAATTCATGGACATCCTGGGCCTTAAAACACAGTCACCCCACTGAAGGACTCTGTCAGTGGGGTCAAACTGTGACCAAACCCAGGGCGAAAAGCCCCATAGAACATTATCAGAGTCACTGCCCGAAATAGCAGGCTGAGAAACATATGGCACTAAACTCCATGCTCAGCCCGTGCAAAATGGTGGGTGTAATAGGTAGGCACCTGCCTGGGCCTGCAGGTCATCACCCTCCAAAACCAGCCACCATTTTCCACACCCTAAACTCCTTGGTGAAATCCTGAATTCCCCGGGCCTGTGACTGAAAAGAAATGGCAGCCTGATAGATGAACACAGATCCACCGGATGTCCCCGTTATGCAGTCCAAAATGCATATGTGTGTGGGGTGCAAATGGTCAGATCTTACTCAAGTAGCTGGCCATGGGTAGATGAAGCCAGCGATGCCCAGGTGGCTTCTAGGTCCTCGGACTCGAGATCCTAACTGGCTTCGGGGGCTAGCTACCAAACGCACTCCTTCTGAACTCGAGAGAGGGCATCGGCTATGCTATTTTCAATCCCAGGTAGATGTCTGGCTGAGAAAACAGTGTTGATAGCAAGGCACTGCTTGCAAAGACTATAACCAAATTCATAACCCGGGCAGAGGTCTGCATGTTTAATATGTGGATCATGGCCCGATAGTCGCCACGGCAATCGGGAAGAGCTCCAAAATTGTTAGGTCCCTAGTGATCCCTTCCATCATCATACCCAGATGGCACCTCAAAAGGAGATCAAGGTAGCGGGCAATGGATTGCAATCCTAGGGGTGCACTGGAAGTAGTCTAAAGGCAGATTAAATATCTGCCTTCGCCATCAAAGCCCCAGGGCCACACCTCCTGAGGCGGGCAACAGCCCCGTCCAAAGAAGTGTGTCATACTGAGTTGGGGCAGTATCCCGTCATTTACAGAGGAACCCTCTGGAAAGGACAGGTGGTGAATCAGCCTGAACTAGCCCAGGGCTTTTTAGGCCCCAAACCCAGAGGGGACACCAGCAGATTCCTCAATGGAGGAACAGCAAACGGTCCAACTATTCTACCAGCCTCAACCACCTAAGCTATTTTACCGCTCACAACCTCCACCCTGTCATCAGCAACTGACCAGAGAACGTGGGACTAACACGGTGGCGGGGCCCAAATCTTAAAGTCCAAACTGGAAACCCTCCAGCAACAGTCTGGCTGCAGAACAAACAATATAAAATTGCAGCCAGTAAACCAAGGAGGAAATCTTAATCGGCGATGGACCCCTCGCTAACACCAGTTGCGGGGCCGCCGCCAGAACTTTTGCCCTGTAAGGGGCGAAAACCCTGCCTAGGACCACTGAGACGTGGGCATTTTGTGACCGGGTGCGAAATGCCCCACTCATGCCGCAGCATACACTCATGGGCATACAAGCATCCCTGCCTACTGCATTTCCCTGTGGCATTGAATTGGAAACACCACGAGGCAGGAGCCCCAAAATGGTGTGCAGCCACGAGGCACACCCCCACTGAGTGCTGTAATGCAACTCCAGCTGGTTTCCTTGGGCAGGGGCCGCGGGCAGGCCACCCAACACGGGCATCAGCCACACCAAGCGGACCCCCAGGGGGACCCAACAGCCGTCACTCGTGGGGCACGCAAACATGCCGTGCCCCAAAGAACCAAAGGGGCAACCCCCGCCGCCAAGCGCGGGTGCACGAGCCCATCGCCCCTGGATCATGGCTGCAGAGCACGTAGAGAAAGCCACCCCCCGCAGGAGAGGCTGCCCACTGCTGTGTTGACGGGAGCTAGCCTGTGCAGCAACCGCGCACCAAGCCCCGTCGTGGAGCAGCCTCTTCTTCCACTCCTGGAGAAGCGTCCTACCTGATCACTTCCAGGAATGGAACTGAGCCAGGTCTAGCGCCTGCGCGCTAGATCAAGCTCAGTTGTCCCGCCCCCTCAGGCCAGCCAGCCAATCAGCTGGCAGCAAAGCCCTGCTGCCGGCTGATAGGGGGTCAAGCCTGGCAATCATTGCTAGCGTGCCATACAGGCAAGCTAGCTGCCTTTCTAACCACCGCCTGGTTGTCACACCAGAAGCGAACGGAAGAATTGGCAAACTTGGGGGCCCATAAGTGCACTGCCATCAGGATGGGAAAAAACTCGAGAAAGGTCAAATCCCTTGTGATGCCCTCCTGCACCCAGTCACCTGGCCAGCAGGCAATGCACCAGCTACCCCTAAAATAGACTCCGAACCCATGACCCCCTGCTGCTCAGATTGCACCTACAGCTCGGCCTCCACCAACCTCCATGTTCTCCAAAACAAAACCCCATTAAATTGTTCGAGAAACCGGAGCCACACGGCCACGTCGCCCTGCAGTGACCCGTATGCAGTGAGAAGGCCTGTGCCATCCTGCCATCAAGTCACACATGCACCACAAAAAGGCCCGCCCCGGTGCCACGACCCAGCAGGCAAAGTTGAGGTGCCCAGCTAGCACCTCAAGCTCCCTCGGTGTCATTTTCTTGGCAGCCAGGGCCTGCCTAAGCAAACCAGCCAGTCGCTGCAGCTTGGCTTCTGGGAGCCTACTACACTGGTTAGCAGTGTCCAGGTTGATGCCAAGGTACATCAACTGAGTGGCAGGACCCTCGGTCTTGTCGTGCCCCAGGGGGAATCCCAGATGCTCACACAGAGCAATACAAGTCGAGAGCAGCATTTCGCATTTTCCAGTACCAGCCGGTCCCATGAAAAGTAAACCATCGAAATAGTGAGCGGAAATGACCCGCCCCATCTGAAACTGGACAGCCCACTCCAAGAAGGTACTGAAACACTCAAAGGGGCACACGAAATAGCACATCCCATAGCAACGCTCTGTCAACATAATAGGCGCCTTTGAAACGAAAGCCCAGGTGGCAGAAATCATCCGGATGGACAGGAAGCAGGCAGAATGCGGACTCTGTGTCCGCCTTCGCCATCAGCGCACCCATGCCGCATGACTACAGCCACAATAGTGCACCTAACAGAACACAGATCACTGGGGATCCCATCGTTAACAGAGCTGCCCTCCAGGAAGGAGAGATGATGAATTAGCCGGAATTCCCCACAGGATTTTTTAGGCACTACCCTCAAAGGGTAACTGCAGGCTCAATGGGCCTTGCTGCCGGAATTCGAAAACCCCAAGAAATCCCCTCCACCAAATGCGCCGCAGCAACTTTGTCAGGGTAAGAACCCAACCATAAACATAACTGGGGAAACTTAATCAGTGTTGGCCCCCTTGCTATTGGAGGGAGGGAAAGAGGGAGTGCTGCCCCTGCGGCTACGCCCTGCCTGCTGTCCAGCACCCTGCTTGGGCCCACCCAGCTTAGGGCAGGAGGACACCGGGTGCTCGGCCCTGCACAAGCCGCATGCCTGCAGGAAAGTGCAGTCGTTCCTTCCACACTTTCCTGAGGCATTGAATTCAAAACACGTTCATGGGTTTTGAACCCACACGGCACCATTGGGTGTCTTGCTTGGTTCAGATTTATTCCTGGCAGTAATATGGCCGCTGTCAGAGCGGTCACCCCACGCCAGCCTGGAAGGGATGACCAACTGTGTCCACAATTCCCATTGTGGAACACGCCAATCCAACGCCAGATCATGCGTGGAGCGCAACCTAAAATGGTGGACATAAGCCATCCAGGCCATGCCCGTATAGTCCCTGAATGCCCTGTGCACAATGTCCAAATACTTGAGCAGAGCAGGGCCTCGGTTGGGATACATCTGCACGGTTGGGATACAGCAGCACGGATGCGTAAATGACAAAACCTTTCAACCAATTAGCCCAGTTTTTGTCAATCTTCCGCTTCTTCACCATCTCCTGGTCCTGAACTGGCTCACCCAACTTTGGGATTGGTTCTGGCTCGATCTGCAGAAGGCTGAACATGTCCACATATTCGCCCCTCCAGATCTTTTCTTTGACTGCTAGAGCCAAGTGACTACCCAAGGGGAGAGCCACGTCCCCATAGGAGACCTGGGGATGCTCAACCTGCTCCACACAACCTCCCAATGGCACCCCAGGGGTGGCCAAAGGGACCATCAAGTTCCTCAAGGGGGGGAAAGCTGCCAAGCCTGGCGCCCCAGGGGCCCAGACAGGGCGTGGGGGAGTGGCCACACCAACCGGCACCACTGCAGCTTGTGCCAGCCCGCCCTGGGCTCCCTGCTGGTACAAACCCCCTGGGAAATATGGGTTGGGCTCCCCCCCCACTGAGACCAGGGCCACCAATGCGCCCCAAGAGCGGTGCAAAGCCCTCCCGCTCATCCCATACCGTTCCTAAACTGCCACCTGCATCCAGTGCCATCTCACCTGAAGTGCTCAGCGCCAGCTGTGCGCCCTTCTGCGCTACCTGCGTGGCACCTGTGCTCTACTTTGGGTGTGTGGTCCCTTTCGGCAGAGGGTTCTGGAACATCAACAACCCCTTGGCCCCTCACATGCTTCCTAGAAGACAAAAGCTCACTGAGACGGGTACCGCGCCCTTTCCTAGTAGACCTACGTAGCAGGGTAACTGTACCAGATACCCCACCCCATCACCTTTCCCCGCACCACAAAGGGCTTTCTCCTGCTCTAGCCTCAAAGTGCGCCAACAGCGCCCTCAGCTCGTTGTAATCCTCCTCCACTTCCGAAGAACAAACTGGAGGGGAAGGAGGGGGTGCAGGTCTCTTGGGGGCTTTCCCGCCCCTCTTCTGGCTTCTCTTACCCATAGTGAGCCTGAAAGAGAAATGTCCCCCCACCCCGTGTGCTAGAATTCACTGGTGGATTCACTGGAACGCGCCGCTTCAGCCTGTTGGCGGGGGCTGAAAGCTCCGAGGCCTCGCGCCTGCTTTCTCCTGCTCGCCCTCGCCTCGCTGAGACGCGCACCTAGCCACTTGGCACGGCCGTAAGCCAGCCCAGTTCGCTCCCACCGAGGACACGCCTGCCCTCGTTGCCAGCTGGGAGCGCACTGAGCCCGGCCGGAGCGTGTGCTCCAGGCAGGCACTCTGTCCCCGCCTCCCCCAGCCGCGATAACCAATTGTGGTAGAAGCCTCCGCCTGGAAGCACGAGGCAGGGAGGGGGGTAATCAGCCACTGGCGCCAAATTGGTGCCAAGGGCATTTCTAATTACAAATCTTTTCTAATTCCGAACCTCTGGTGCCGGTGAACCTGGAGCCCCTGGAAGTAAAGGAAGCTGTATTCCTCTTGCCTCTGGAGGCTCTTCCGAAGCCCATAGAGGATCTTTGCATCTGCCCATGGCCTCCGCGAGCTTCAGAATGAAGCCCAGAATCATTTAAAGTGATTTCTGGTTTTTGGTGAAAACCAGAAGTCACCTTTAAACGAGTTCAGGTTTCATATGGAAGCCTGCAGAGGCTGAGGGCAGATGTACACGTCCTCTGCAGGCTTCAGAAGAGCCTCAGGGAGTTTGGGGGGGAACCGCCATTTCATTACCTGTGGGGGTTCCAAGAACAGAACCCCTGTGGATAATACAGGCCGCCTGTATTAGAAATTTAAATGAATTTTTAGTGTACTGGGGTGGAGGGGTTGCATGTGGACCCTGACAATTCCAACTTTGGCGTCAGTGGTCTGTGGTCTCTCAAAGGTTAGGAACCACTGTTATAAGTAAAAGAGAAGTTGGAGGGCCTGGCAAATGGAGCAGATCTTTGGGGATGTGGCTGCAGTTCTTTAGGACTTTGCTGTGGTTCTACTCCTGATCTCACCACTACACAATATTCCAGTGGTTTGCAAACTTTTTACAGGTCCGAGAGGCTGCTGTCTGATTCATAAACTCTAAGCTGTGTGCCCATAATGGTGGTTGGGCAGCAGTGCCCCCACCCCGCAATTAGCAGCATGTTTAACCCTTGATGCACAATCTGCCCTGTCAGTTTTGCAACCAATCAAAAATTGGGTCATGCCCCACTGGTGGGTTTCAGACTCACAGTTTGGGAACTGCTGCACGATTTTAAACTGAACAGTGTTTGCATTGACAGCTATTGGGAGCTTTCTTTCCTTTTAAATGTTCACACAGGGGCATGATTGGAAGTGTAACTATAAGCCCTATAGTCTTAAAGCCCCCCCCCATCCACCATTGTTCTGTTTATTAAATGTTGTTCCCACTGCAATTGGAAAAAAATACCAACAGGCCATGTTTTATATGTAGTATGATATGATTTGGCCCACCTGCGTAGCATTCCCTTATCAGTTTTATTGACCATAGCGTAGCTGTTCTGTAATGAGGGGTGAAATCAGAACTGGAATCGCAGCAAAGGCAACACACATCTCACATCTCACCATGATCCCAGTTCAGACTGCCCTTCCCAAAATTACATACTGTTTGATCTTCGTAAACATGTATGTTATTCATTTCACAAGGACAATCAGGGAGGTGTTTAGCTACTCTGTAATTATCCAGTACTGTAATTTCCTTCCTTGGGTAGTCAGTAAGAAATACATCCGTATTTCTAAAGGAGATGGATTTATTCTGAACTGTGTCAGTACTCAATGGTGGAACCAAGATTGATCAGGCATCTCTTCTTTAGCTCGCCACACCAGTCAAACATTTCAGGAGGAAACTCTGTGACCACACATGCTGCTTCCATGTGGCTCCAGAGTGAGGTTCTATCAAGGCAGCTGCCATAGAGATATCATTGTAGCTGGAACTGTAGTTCAGGATGCAGAAGTTCAGATGCAATTGGGTTAGACCTGCTTTTGCAGCCCTGTGGTTGTTTCTGCTCTTCTTGTTGCTTCTTCTCCCTTCTCTTGTCTGTTGGGAGGATGTGCCCAGTGAATGTGAATTGGAAGGAAGCTATGGGGATACTAGGCTAGGAGATGCTGTCATTGGTGGGGTCCTCTCTCTTATTTGTCCTATACACACTGCAATCAATTTTCAGAGACTACCAGCAATGGAGGGAGTCAATTTCACGTAAGTTATTTTGTGTTTGGTGGCCATCACTCTACTTGAAACATGAAGACTAGGGAACAAAAGACTGCACTGGGGAGGCATTTCAACAGGTGCAGCTTGCAGGGAAGAACAGTTTGGGGATGGAGCTGTGCCATGGCCAGGAAGGGAGTGGAGAGCATTGAAAGCAGCTCTGTTTATATCCTACCCCTTTCCTGGCCACAGAATAAGTGCATTTATCCACTTGGACTTGCAACAACAAAATCACTGGCACAGGACTGAGTAGATCCATTGCGGCAGCAAAGAATTACTTCGGGACAGAGGAAGAAATGTTCCCTTATGTAATCATTTTTGTTCTGGTCAGATGAACAACTCCATTCCTGCACCCCACTTCCTGAGTGAGGTTCCTGTAAGGTTCCATCAGGATGCCAGCCACAGAGATATCATTGTAGCTGGAACTGTAGTTCAGGATGCAGAAGTTCAGCTGCAGCTGGGTTAGACATGCATTTGCAGCCCAGTGGTTGTTTTTGCTCTTCTTGCTGCTGCTTCTCCCTTCTCTTGTCTGTTGGGAGGATGTGCCCAGTAAATGTGAATTTGAAGGAAGCTATGGGGATACTAGGCTAAGAGATGCTGTCATTGGTGGGGTCCTCTCTCTTTTACATCCTGTACACACTGCAATTAATTTTCAGAGGCTACCAGCAATGAAGAAAGGCAATTTCTCGTACGTTATTTCTTTTGGTACCCATCATGCTGTTTGAAATATGAAGACTAGAGATCAAACAACTGCACTGGGTGGAATTTCAACAGGTGCAGCTTGTTGGGAAGAACAGGGTGGGGTTGGGGCAATGCCATGATCAGGAAGAGAGCGGATATATTTGAAAGCACCTCTGTTTATATGCTATCTCACTTTCTGACCACAAACGACCTACACATATCCACTTGGACTTGCACTTGCAAAATCACAGGCACAGTAGATCCATTGCAGCAGCTCAGACTTACTTCAGGACAAAGGAAGAAATGTTCCCTTACACAATTATTTTTGTTCTGCTCAGATGAACAACTCCATTCCTGCACTCCTCTTCCTTACACCTCTTTAGTTTTGTTTCCTTTTCTCATTGTACTTGGAATGATGTTTTTCACTGTACAAGCAAATATCCAATATTGTAGGTGTCATTGTCCCCTAAAATTGAGTGCTGTGCAAACCAGCACTAAAAAGACATTGTTCTTAATGGGACAAGAACCTGACAAGGACTGCCCAGAATACACTGCTCTGATTGACAATAGCTGTCAGTCATGCCCAGGATGAACAACACTGTAGCAAAACAGTACTCAAGGAAATGCCATTGTGGGTGGTACTACTGTAAATGTATATGTGGTGCGCATGACAATGTGCTAGACCTTATCTTTGCCTCAATGTCAATCTAATTTCAGAATAGAGTACAAACATTATCAGCATGTCCTGGCCTTCCTTTTTGCCATTCAGGAGATCAATAGGAATCCCAACCTCTTGCCCAACGTGACCTTGGGCTTTAAAATCTATGACAACTTTTTTGAAGGAATGGCCACATATAAGTCCATCCTGGATCTACTCTTCAAACAACAAAGGAATGTACCCAATTACAAGTGTGGTAAGAAAGGTGATGTCTTGTCTGTCATTGGGGGATTCAGGGTAGAGTATGTCATCCAAATGGCCAACATTCTTAGCCACTACAAGTTTCCACAGGTAGGTACATTTGGATGCATGAATGGGTGGCATAAAACCGCTCTTCACTTCTTATATTATTTGGGACTTTATCAGTGAATGCCTTTTTTTAGCTTGAAAAGTATTGCAAAGGGGCAATGCAGTGCAATAATTAAATCGTTTATTCAGAAGAAATAACCATTTGAGGAGGTTCTTGAGATCTCAGTTGTATAGGAGGACATAACATGACTGATCAGCAACCCAGATGTGGGCAGAGAGACCTCCAGCTCATCATCATCATCATCATCATCATCATCATCATCATCATAGTCGGGGTCGCTGCATCCCTCCCACCCTGACTGACCTGGAGAGGCCGGGGGAGGGACCCCACACTGGCAGCAAAAGCATCGGGAAGAGGAGGAGAGGCTGCCTGGACCCTGGGAGAGCCCACCCAGCTGCCTGTTCCACCAAACAGGAGGGAAAGAAGGGAGGCAGGGACCAGAGCCCCAGGCCCCTGTAAGTATGTGGGAGGAGGGTGAGGGAGGAAGGGGGGAGAAGAGAGGGCTTCATAACGGAGGCCTGTGATGAGGGTGAAGAGGGCAAGGTGTGGAGCAGTTCCTGCAGCCCCACTTGTGAATACCACCCTCAAGAGACAGCAAGGAGGAGAAGGGTGCTGTGACCCCCTCCCTTTGGTCACCCAGCTGAGGCTCCAGAGGCACTCCCCTCCACCCTTCGTTAGGCCTCCTCTCCCTTGCTGGGAAGGCCTGGGAGGCAGGCAACCAAGCTCCACAGACGACAACCGCCTCACCCCCACACGAAGCCTGACAATACTAATGTTGGTATTTATATACCACCTTTCTTGGTCATCCGATTTCTCCTCAGACTTTAATTCAAGGTGGTATGCATAGCATGGTTTTCTAAACCCCGTAGGAACCTTTATAATGGAATAGTTCTGATCTTTCATAGAAAGCCTCATTACAGCTGAATTCCTTCCCAGTCTGGCCTCCCTTTGGCTGCTTCGCCTCCAATGCAACTTGACAGCAACTTCTCCCTGCCACTGATGGTCAACTCCTTATCAGCATGTCGAGAGCTCCCAGATACTTCTGGTTGTTTCGAACTGGTGTCCCCAGATCTTCAGGTATACAAGGCAGCAGCTCCACCACTGAGCCAGACCTCCTGCCCTAAACATGCTTTTCAGTGTATAGCACCCAGGTTTGAATCCCAAGAAAATGTGTCATAAATGCAGCCAGTTGTATATACTGTTCATAAGCTTAAGCACGCCAATCCTATCACACTAATTTCAATATTGCTTAGTCATGTCTCATATTCTGGGAGACCATAGAGTGATTTTAATCTTTTAAAAAATGGGAACTTGAAGCTCGGCAAAATAATAGCTTGGTCTGAATCAAAGACGTTACCCATTTCAGGACATTAAGTGATGGCTTGTGGACAAGGTGAAAGGAAATGTGTTGTAACTCATTTGGAGCACAACCCTATGCATGACTACTCAGAAGTAAGTCTCATTGTGTTCTATGGGCAGTGGCATAGCTAATGATTGTGTAGTCCAGTGCTAAGTTCAAAATGTTTCCCCGGAAGTGATGTCACAACTGGAAGTGACGTCACACCCGGGCTTTTAAAAAAGTGAAAACTTGGAAGAACACACCTCCTCCTCCTCCAGCAGCTCACCACCCACTTGCTCTGCTGCCTCAGTGGCATTGCTAAGGCATCTGTTTGCTACCTGGGGTCAAAGTTGTTTTTATTTTCTGCTTAATTGGCCACAACTTTTGATAGAATACAGATATTCCGATGCCATTTTGTTTCATTGCATTCTGCATTAAATTACCTTTCCAATGATATATAACATGATGCTATTATTCATACATACCAATATTTTCACAACTTTGGTCACTAGTGTCAAGCTCAGCTTGCTGTCCCGCTAAAGCTTGATGCCCGGTGCAACTGCTACCCCCTGCACCCCCTTAGCTAAGCCACTGTCTATGGGGCTTCCTCCCAGGAAAGTGTGCATACAATTGCAGACTTACTATAATTTATTGATGGGAATGTATAGAAAGATATATTATTCAGTACACTTAGCATATCATTGATAAGCAAAAGTCTGGATTGTACAATAAGTACTTTGGTTTGGAAAACGGTGGTTAATTTTCTAAGCTGTTATAAGCCATGTTTTCCCCCATTAGTTTACTTATGGTACGTATGAGAAACCAGTCACAAAAAATAATTTCCCTTCTCTATACTGGATGGAAATAAGGGAAGGTACTCTGCACACCGGCATAGTCCAGCTACTGCTGCATTTCCAATGGACATGGATTGGTCTCATTGTTTCAGATGATGATAGTGGAGAAGGCTTCCTGCAGAGGCTGTCACCATTGCTGGCCCAGAACAGCATTTGTGTTGCCTTCTTAGAAAGGAGTGGCGTTCTCAAGGATCCTAATTTGAATAACACTCAAAATGCATTTGTGCAAAATATATTGAGGATACGCTCCACACTTTTATCCACGACAGCCAACGTTGTTATTGTTGACGGGGACTCTCAGACTCTGGAAGCATTGGGACTCCTTTTATATCTAGCTGAATTTATACATAAACGTCTTATAGGGAAGGTTTGGATCACATCACCTCAGTGGGATTTCGTCAGCACTGTTTACACTGAGGGCTTCTGTGCAAAAACATTCCATGGGACTTTGTCTTTCACAACCTCCATGAAGGCCGTGCCAGGATTCCAGGACTTCCTTCAGACTCTAAAGCCTAAAAAGTCACTTACACATTTTCTCTGCTTTTTTTACAAATCTGCATTTGGGTGTTGCCCTGATGGGAAAATTAAAACTTGTAAACACTGTACCGGAGAGGAGAAACTGGAGAGCCTGCCTCAGACTGTATTTGAGATGGAGATGAGTGATGTGAGCTACCGTATTTATAATGGTCTCTATGCTGTAGCACATGCTTTAAATGCCATATATACGTCCAGGCCGAAAACAATGCTGAACAGAGACGCAGGCAAACCTTTGAACATTGAACCCTGGCAGGTACATTCCTCACTGTATTGAAACGGTTATGTATGATGCAATCCCAAGCACACTTACTAGGAAGATAATTGGAGCACTGTGGAAATCACTTCTATGTAAACTTGCTGTGGATTGAACAGGTGTTGGGGGTGAAATCATGTTCCCAGGTACATGGGTGGGGGGGCTTATTGCTAAAGCTAATCAGATCTGAAGCTTGCAGGACTTTGATGACAGACCACTTGGATATCCCATGCACATTGCTTTATAGCCCAAGCCTATGCATGTCTACTCAGTTGTAAGTCCATTGTGTTCAATGGGATTGACTCCTAGGAAACTGCATAGGGTTGAAGCCTTAAGTTCCAAAATGTAAGAAAAGCAGAATATAATAGGAACGTGTGATTCAAGCCTCAAGTGAGACAGAACTGCCCCTTTGTAGCCCATGGAAAAGTGCCACAGCTGTCCCTCCTGCTTACACCTGAGTAGGCTCTCTTTACTTCCGAGAAAGCAAAAGCAAGGAGAGGCTCCTCAGGTGTAAGCAGGCACTTTTCCAGCACCAATGAGTTGCACCGTAGCCCCAAGTAAAGGAACAATTGTTCCCTGACCTTGACAAGTCCTCTGTGACTACCCTCACAATGCAGGATGCAGAGCAGGCCCCATTGGCACAGTTGCATCAGTGCTGCCAAATTTGGATTGGGCCCATAGATGTGGAAATGTTGGATAAGATGGTGAGCTGAGAGGAGAGGAAAATGAGGAAGATCTGCCAAGCATATTCTAATTGTTTTTAATAAATGAAAAAGTTCTTTTAACTTGTACATCTCAGGAGTACAGGTGCCTTTTCTGACCAGGGGTTTGGTAATACACTCCGCAATATACATTGAAGCTATCAGCTGTTTTCTATTTTTGTCCAATTTAGATGCACTCTTTTTTGAAGAATGTCCACTTTAACAATGGTGCTGGCCATGAAGTCTGGTTTGCCAATCAGCAACTGTCTTCTGGACTTGATGTCATCAACTGGGTCACTTTCCCCAATAAATCCTTCCTTAAGATCCGAGCTGGAAAGATTTCTCCAAGTCAAGAGTTTACCATCCATGACGAGGCCATTGTGTGGAATAGCAGATTTCAGCAGGTAGGGCTGAAAATCCTTCAGCAAGGTGACCTCTTCATTTGCTTGGGAACATTCCTGAACATGACAGCATTCCTAGAGGCATGCATTGCATGCTATGGTTGGGGCAGGATTGAGAGGCCTTTGAGAGGTAAAGGAGCATACTTTCCCCTTACCTCAGTATAGGCCCCCTGACAGCCTAGGGGTCTCCTTGTACCTATGCCAGCTCTATAACTGGTATAAGCCCAAGGAGAGCCCAAGGGTGGGGAAGCTTGAAAACTAGGGGATAGGATTCGACAAGCATGAGTCCCACCAGATCAACCCCTCCCCTCCCTGTCCGACCCCTGTTCCTCCCCTGAAGTGCCCTATTACTCCTCCTCTCTGCCCAAAACCCAAACCTGCCAACAACTTACTTGAGTCTCCATTTGTGGCAGCCAGAAAGTGTCCTGCAATGCTGGAATGTGAGTCCTAGCAGTGCAGGGTGACCAAAGGATTTTACCCCTGCAGTGCAATCGTATACCTGACTACTCAGAAATAAGTCTCACTATGTTGAATTGGGCTTACTGCCAGGAAAGTGTATATAGGATTGCAGCCTTACAGTCACAGTTGGTATTGTACAAGTCTTGTAGGAATGCTGAAACAAACCATTAGTACAGCTCTGTGCACTTGGGCTTACCGGTCTGGTTCGCTGTCATGCCTTCCAGACATGGAGTATTATTATTATTATTATTATTATTATTATTATTATTATTATTATTATTATTATTATTATTAACAGTATTTATATACCGCTTTTCAACTAAAAGTTAACAAAGCGGTTTGCAGAGAAAAATCAAATAACTAAATGGCTCCCTGTCCCTAACGGGCTCACAATCTAAAAAAATGCAAATGAATGCCAGCAGACAGCCACTAGAACAGACAGTGCTGGGGTGAGATGGACCAGTTACTCTCCCCCTGCTAAAAAAGGAGCACCCACTTGAAAAAGTGTCTCTTACCCAATTAGCAGGGGGTTAATATGTCCATAGTGTTGAGTATTAAAAGACAGCTTCCTCTTATGTCCCATTCTTTTTATTCTTAGATGCGACCCCATTCAGAATCTAATTGCTATTGAGCACTCGTGTACCACGGAGGGTAAAGGGGGACAGATGTCCCAGGGTTCCACCCCTCTGCCCCCCTCCAGCATCCATGCCTCCATCCATGCCTCCCAAGCACCACTTTCACCACTTTCAGCTGCCCTTCAGAGACCTTCTGGGGGCCAGGGAAGTTGCATATGGCCTCCTCCTGCCCTCCGGAGGCCTTCTGAAACCTCTGGAAGGCTTTTAAAAGCCCTTTTGTTTAAAAGCCCTTATAAGACCTCCAGAGGGCCAGAGGAGACCACGTGTGGCCTGGACACTATGGTAAGTGGTGGCAACCGGTGTGGGGGGGCAATCTTCTGTGATCCTGGCCCCGGAGAGCACAGGGGCCAGGAATGCCAGTGCAATTGCCAATTCCCTGACGAAATAAAAGCACGCCGAGTTTTCTGCTAGCAAAAAGGCACTTTGGGATTAAAACCAAATCCTCATGTATGTCCTACTTCTTTTGGAATGTGCTCTGAACTGTTTTGAATCCCAGTAGGAAAAACAGATCTCTCTACTGACTTTCCCTGAAGTCAAATACCACAGGAGTCTACAGCAGGTCGTTGGCAACAGGGGAGTTCTCTGTTGCTGGTCAGGATCAAATTGATCTCCTCTTCTTGATCAGCTGAAGTGCTCCCAAAGAGAAGGATGGTCGTGGTGGTGGGCATCAAATGTTTACTTCAGCGTTTCTTCCCCTTCTTTCTTCTTAGAATCCGCCTGGTTCAACCTGTGTTGAGAGCTGCCCTGTCGGACACAGCAAGACGGTTCGAGAAGGGAAAGCAATCTGTTGCTATGATTGTACTTCGTGTCCAGATGACATGATATCTAACCAGACAGGTGATTAACAGTGCCCTGGATTGCCAGGAAATATTTGCAAATATTTGTCCAGCCTAACACCATAACATATGCTTAGGTATGGTCTGTTCTTCTCCAAACACTTAAATCATGTTGCACAGATTCTTAAAGGGAAACTATAACTATAAAAAGGGAAGAACCTTGAAAGACTTCAGAGGCAGTCCATTACACAGTTCAGTGCATTTAACTCCACTGGTGCCTGTCACTTGCTGCATTTTGTCATTCCCCTGATACTAAGCATTGTTCACCAGAAAAATGAAGAATTCTTGTCCAACTTCCATCATACAGCTTCATACAGCTACTGACACTCTCTTTGTCCTTTTCAGATGCAGCTCATTGTGTCAAATGCCCAGAAGATCAGTACCCAAACAAGAACCAAGATCAATGTATCCCCAAACGCATGGCCTTCTTAAACTACAATGAGCCCTTAGGAATTGGTTTTGTTTCTATTTCTTTTTCCTTTACAGCAACAACAGCTATGGTGATACTGATCTTTTTAAAGAACTGGAACACTCCCATTGTCAAAGCCAACAATCAAAACCTCACCTGCATTCTTCTCACCTCCATCCTGCTTTGCTACCTTTCCTCCCTTCTCTTCCTCGGAAAACCTAGCAAGGTGTCCTGCCTTCTCCGACAATCGGCTTTTGGCATCATTTTCTCTGTGGCTGTTGCTTGTGTTTTGGCAAAAACCATCACTGTGGTCCTGGCCTTCATGGCCACCCAGCCAGGGAACAGGATGAGGAAATGGCTGGGGAAAAAAGTGGCCCACTCCACTGTTCTTTCCTGTTCCCTCATTCAAGTGGGGATTTGCACTGTATGGCTGTCTACCTCTCCTCCTTTTCCAGATGTTGACATGCACTCCCAGACTGAGCACATCATAGTGGAGTGTAATGAAGGGTCGATCATCATGCTCTATTCTGTCCTGGGCTACATTGGTTTTCTGGCCCTTACCAGCTTCACAGTCGCTTTTCTAGCCCGAAAACTGCCAGATACTTTCAATGAAGCCAAATTCATCACCTTCAGCATGCTGGTCTTCTGCAGTGTGTGGATCTCCTTCATTCCTGCTTACCTGAGCACCAAGGGGAAAGACATTGTGGCCATGGAGGTCTTTGCCATCTTGGCCTCCAACACTGGCCTCCTGATTATCATTTTTCTCCCTAAATGCTATGTAATTGTTCTAAAACCAGCTCTCAACTCCAAGCAGCTGTTAACAGAGAAAAGAAGTAATTAAATCGAAATCCAAGATGATAGTTGTTTTGCATGTTTTTCTCTCTATATGTTTCCATACAGTAGTAGTTGTAGTAACCTTTAATGGCATAAATACATCATTGAAATAAATATTACGGGATAATGATACTAGAAAATATGTAGCATAAACGACATATATAAGAAAAAAAAATTACAGGGGGGAAAACTGTTCATCCAACTAGTACTATGACTAGGAATTCACGGCTTGGGTCCAACTATGAGTACGTTCCAGAAATACCCGATGCTGGTTAGAAAAGTTGGACAGTTCACACATTTTACGAGGGCAAATTGACTTGTCTGTAAGCGGGAATTTTTAATAAAATGAGAGCCAGGTATCTGGCAACAGCATATGTCAAGGGTCCTATAGCATCTTCCATAAACCGTGAAAGAGAAAATTCACATGAGGGAGGATAATGGGAAAGCCAGGTGGCTAAATATAATTTGCATAAGGAAGAATGAAAAGGACAGAAAAATAATATATGGGACAGGGTGTCTGGAACTTCCTTGCAAAATAAACAGAGGCGTTTGTCACGAGGAATATGCAAAAAATGACCGTAATGTACTGCGGAAGGGAATATGTTAAACTGGGCTAACAAAAAAAGCTCTTTTCAGCTGTGGATTGGTAAGAGTGAAAAAATAATTTGAGGTAAGAGCATGCTGAGGGGATAAACCGAAGGAAAGAGGGGAACAAGTAGGGTTAAGGGTACTTTTAAAGAAGTTAAATTCAGCCAAGAAAAGGTTCTCACTAATAATACTGTAGGCTTGTTGTAAGCTTAGATCTGCTAATGCTTCAATGGAGAGGTTAATGGAAGAGAGTTTTGCTTCCACTGATCGAAACCAGGAGGAAACATAGGAATCATTTATTAAAACCGAAATAAGAGAGTCAGGGGACGGGGTTAAGTGAATTTTAAGCCAGAATTTGAACGTCAGCAACCAGGCATAAGTGGAGGGGAGATGAAGACCTAATTCTATTAGTATGGAGGAAAGATGGATAAGGTTGGGGATTCCAAGAATTTTCCGAAAGAAAGAAGCAGCTAGCTGATCAATATCCTTTGTAACTGCTTGTATCCATAATGGAACCCCATAGAATAGATGAGAAATAATCTTGGATTTGAAGATTTGAATTGCAGCAGGAATAAATTGATTTCCGGAATTAAAGTTGAAGTTTGCAATAGCTGAAAGGTGAGTGATAGTGGAGGAAATAATTGACTTTTTATGAAGAGACCATGATAGTTTGTATTGAAACAAAAGGCCTAAATATTTAAAGGATTTAACTTGAAGGTACGTATGAGAATTGATTGACCAAATGGAAGGGGACCAGTGTCGAGAGAAAACCATAATTTGTGTCTTTTTAGAATTAATGATAAGGTCGTTCTTCCTGCAGTATGATTGAAACTTGGTTATGAGTTCCCTTAGCCCAGATTTAGTTAAAGCCAGGAGAACAGCATCATCTGCATAGAGCAATATGGGAACTGGAAGCTTGTTAATTACTGGACGGAAGGAAGAGTTTGTTGCTAAATGAGAAGGAAGATCTGCCAAGAATAAATTAAAAAGTAGGGGGGGGCAAGAATACATCCTTGCCTCACACCCTTATTAATTGGGAAACTAGCAGAAAGGACATTAGAGATAGGAATACATACTTGACAGCGGTTATGAGAGTGAAGTTGACGAACTAAAAATAATAAATGGGGATCAATTCCCCAGTTATTGAGTTTGTTCCATAAAAGGTCTCTGTTTATTGAATCAAACGCGCCTTGAAGGTCAATAAAGGCAGCAAATAAACTGGATCTGTTAAAAATAGAATATTTCTCTGCAAGAAATGATAAAAGAAAAGCATGATCAAGGGTAGAAACTCCTGGGCGAAAACCAGATTGTTCAATCCCTGGAAGGTTGTTTGAACGCGCCCAGGACGATAATTTAAAAGAAGGAATTTGGCATAAATCTTCCTGATGCTAGACAAAAGACTTATTGGATGATAATTAGACAGGAGGGCAGGATTTTCTTTCTTAAAAATTGGGAGAAGAAACAAAAGCCGCCATGCATCTGGAAAACAACCTGAGGTATTAATCAGGGTAAAAAGTAAAGCTAGGGGGTTTGCCCACCAACCAGGATTACTTAATAAGACCTCATTGATTATGAAGTCCGGGCCTGGAGCTTTGGCTGGTTTGAGAGAGATGATTAAATCGTAAATCTCAGTCGGGGAAACCGGTGGCCAATCAGGAAGATTATGGAGAGTGTCATTTGAAAGAGAAGGGGGAGGATGGGAATAAAAGGTTTTGGAAAAGTAATCAGCCCAAGTAGCCTCTGTGATAGGAGAGTGTATAACAGGGGAGGACGACATGCTCTTGTGACTACGGACCAAAAGGCCTTATGGTTTTTGGACAAGATGGCTTGTTGTAAAGAGGACCACTTTTTAAGGGCATAGTGTTGCTGTTTATCCTGGAACTTTCTGCGACAATCACTTCGAAAACGAAAATAATTTCTTAGATTGTAACAGGAAGGACTACTACGAATAGAATAAAACAGAGAATGAACTTGCTTTTTAAGCCTCCAACATTCAGCGTCAAACCATGAATTACTGACGTGGGAGGGAGGAAGATTTGGACTAAAATCGCTCAGATGGCCAACCAAGGAGGAAGTTAAAGAGTTAAAAGCTTTAATCATGTCGGGACAGGTCTTAGAAGAGAATAAATCCTCTAGGAGGGAGATAGGAGCCTGGATCCAATGAAATAAAACTTGTTCTGCTGCAGGGGTCCATCTATAGGGACGGGTTGGGTTAGGGAAAGGCAGGGGGAGGGGGGAGCCCCGAAAGGAATTGAGAGGGAAAGCAAAATGGGTAAATGATCACTTTCCGAGCGGGGACTAACATAGAAATCAAAGAGGAGAGGGTCAAGGTCTGGGGAGGTTAAAACATAATCAATCACACTGGCTCCTCTAGGAGAAAAATGGGTATACTCTCCGGAAATGTCCCGACCCCTGGCACCATTTAAAATGAAAACGTTTGCTAAAATACACAAATTTAAAAGGAATGGGGCGAAACTATTTATTGAAGAGTCTTTGGATTGTCTTGGCTTTGAGAACCAGGGGGAATTTGGTCTTCGAAATGCCAATTCATGAATTGAGCTAGAACTGAATTTGTGGGACCAATTCTGGAATTAAAATCGCCAGAAATAATCAGGGAAGCCTGGGGATGAGATTTGAAGGAAACGGAAACAATCTTGCCAAGATCTGACCATATATCTGGGGGGGGCCAAGTTCACTGGGGGAATATAAACATTAAGAAGGAGAATTTGGACTGTTTTAAACTGTATGAGAAAAATTTGAAAATAAAGTAAGTTCGAATGAAGTTGTGTAATGGAAAAAGCAGATCCAAATCTGGCAAAACAACAAAGACCTACACAGGGTCTTCCGAAAACATTCCTCTTAAAGGCAGGAGTAGAAAAGGAAACATAACCTGATAAAGTCATTGGGGACATAGACCAAGTTTCCTGCAACAGGATAAGGTCAAACTGGGAAAGAAATCTGACAAAATCTTTGTCAGAACACTTGGAAGACCAACCTGAAATGTTCCAGGTTATTATGGTAAAAGGAAAAGGGGATGAAGGGACGGGAGAAGAAAACTGTAGTCAATGAGTAGGTGAGCTAGTGGGATCTACTTCAGGGGCTGAGGAGGATAAGGAAGGACAAGGGAACTTTACTGGGGGAAGAGAAAGAAGGGAAAGATCTATATATGGGCAGGAGGTCTGGTCTAGAGGGTAGAGCCTCCATCTGCCTGAAGATAACATCCACAAGGTTGCCAGTTCGAGGCCACCGGCACTGTGCGACCTTGAAGCAGCTGACAAGCTGAAGCCGAGCTATTCCATCTGCTCTGAGCGTGGGAGGATGGAGGCCAGAATGTGAAGCCAGATCGGAATGAAACACCTGAATATAGTGGTTCTTGAAAGAAAGAACCTTCTTTCAATTGTATAAATCCCTATTTAATTTAAATAAGCCTGCCTATGTAAACCGCCTTGAATAAAGTCTTGAATAAAGACCAAGAAAGGTGGTATATAAATACCTATTATTATTATTATTATTATTATTATTATTATTATTATTATTATTATTATTATTATTATTATTATTATATAGGGTGAAAAATCCACCACACTATCACTTCTAGTAATCTTCTCCTGTACATAGGGGGGGGGCAGGAGCATCAAATGAAACTGGAGCTCTTTTAGACAAGGCAGAGGAAGGGGCTGGGAACATGAAAGATTGCCCCTGCAGGGGAGGGGGGAACCCATAGAAGATTTGATAGGGGAGAGACCCCTTTGAACAAGGTCCGAGTTGTTATAGGAGAAAGTCTCAGGACCTACAGCGGCGATCGAGGTTTTGGTATTGTTAGATAGGAAGAGACTAGTAAAAGTATCAAAATGAGGATCGTTAAGGAAGATGGCACCTGGGCGGAGGTCAGGGGTTTCGTTAACTGGCAGGGGAAGACCGTGATCCTGGTATAAAGCACTCTGAGGTGAGGGTCCCTTGTCAAGGGCTAACAGGCAATTTGCGGATGGCTGTGCTGGCCTGGGTATGCAAGGGACGTTATCTTCTTTGGGGGGAGGATTTACAACAGCCCTTGAGTTTGTTATATGTTCATCTGTCATTTCGGCCCATACTGGAGCGGCTGAGATTAAGGTGGTAGTCGGGAGGTCTTTGAGATTCTCCAGAGCAGCAACGTGCTTGGTGAGAACAAGGTCCGAAGCGGCTCTCACTGCATCACAAAAAGTGGGAGAAACGTAGGCAACAGGGGAAAGTCGCACAGGTGAAGATGAAAGATGCTGAGCAGAGCTGTCAGAGCTGGCGTAATTAAAAGCTGAGAAGGGGTGGACTGGAACCATCAATAAATCATCCAAACTAGAAATTGAGCAATCCATCTCTGTCTCTGTGAGTGAGTCTCTGGGAGTTATTTTCTGAGTGGGTTCTGTGATTATTTCATCTATTTCTGTAGCACAAATAATATTGAAAGATTGAGTTCTTTTCAAGTTGATTAGATGTTCTGTATCTATATTACAACTGGAAGAAAGGGGGGAACAGGATGGTGGCTTTGGGAGCATTGTGACTTTCCTTTTAAATTTCATCCGAGACCCAACTTGCTTAAATACTCTCTGAGTAGTAATATTGCAAGATCTCAAATGGGATCTGATATTTAGCAACTTATTAGGGAAATGAGCAGAGCTAAAAGATAAAAAAAGTCATTTAAAATTCAAACAAGTGGGGAGAAAGAAAAATTCCAATAACTCCTCAGAATGTAGTTCTTGATTCAGCAGCTGTGATAAGGAATTCAAAATTAATAATAATAATAATAATAATAATAATAATAATAATAATAATAATAACAACAACTTTATTTCTACCCCGCCTTTCTCCCCGAAGGGACTCAAGGCGGCTTACAACATAATTAAAAACAATTTAAAAACAAATAAGTTTGGGGTGAGAAATCATTTCAGAAGCAATAATTGCACCTCCTTGGTAGCTATCCATGGATAATGTTAATAATGCAAGATACAACCCAGAAGTCAAAATGTTGAAACAAGGAAACACCAAGTTCATATTAAAGGCATGATGCTAAGGCAGCACAGGTGACCAAAAGAACCCAATGGTTTCCATCCTCTAAAACAGGGTTGCCCAATCCCCATCCTGGAGGCCATTTCTATCCCTGGGGGACCCCCAATCCAGCCCATGGAGAGTCCTCAGTCTCCAATGAGCCTCTGGCCCTCGAGAGACTTGTTGGAGCCTTTGCTGGCCGGACGTGACTACTCTCAGTGGAAGGGCCTACTGTTTGACCTCTTGCATGAGTTGCAGGCCAAGGGCTTCCTCCGCTGCTTGCTGTTTTACATCTGTGAAGCAGCAGCAAAGGCCAGCCTGGCTTTGTGCAATGTCTTTTATAGGCCTTGAGCTATCATGAAAACTTCATTTATTCATGTAAGCCAAAATGTGGAAAGAAGGAAATACCAAGTTCATATTAAAGGCATGATGCTAAGGCAGCACAGGTGACCAAAAGAACCCAATGGTTTCCATCCTCTAGAACAGGGTTGCCCAAACCCCAGCCTGGAGGCCATTTGTGGCCCTTGGGGACCCCCAATCCAGCCCATGGAGAGTCCTCAGTCTCCAATGAGCCTCTGGCCCTCCACAGACTTGTTGGAGCTTGTACTGGCCCGACGTGACTACTCTCAGTGGAAGGGTCTACTGTTTGACCACTTGTGTGAGTTGCAGGCCAAGGGCTTCCTCCTCTGCTTGCTGTTTTACATCTGTGAAGCAGCAGCAAAGGCCAGTCTGGCTTTGTGCAATGTCTTTTATAGGCCTTGAGCTATCATGAAAACTTCATTTATTCATGTAAGTTCCATCTCCAATATATTCATTTATGTAAAAGCTTTATTCAAATTTTAAATGTAAAGGAATTCTTTTTTTCGTGGCCCTCAATGCATATGTCAGAGAGATTATGTGGCCCTCCTGTCAAAAAGTTTGGACACCCCTGCTCTAAGAGAAGAATCATCCTCCAAGAAGTCCTTCCTTCACAAGAGGAACACTTTTTCCAAGTAGGGACCTTTATAGCCTACTTGACTATTGGAAATTTGCATGCAGTATCTACTTTTTTTCCAGTCATGGATATTTCTGGTCATGATGCAATAACCCAGTTTCTTCTGAGCATTATGAAGCACTGCTTCTCAGTCATGTTACTTAGAACTGGTCCTTTTCTTTCAACTTTCATCATCTAGTTCTCAGCCACTTAGTCATAACGAGCTCTAGGCTGGTGCATCTGATCAGAATATGCACCCAAATCTGCTGCACTGGTGGGATCGCTGGGTCAGAAATAGAAAGATCTCGATATACCTTCAGTGGCATCACAGGGGTGTGTGTGTGGAAGGTGTGTACCAGACCAGATGACACCCTCAGAGGCATGGCACCACTAGTGGCCAACATTTTGGAAAGCTTTGGGAAAATGTGTATTTATGAATAAAAGCACAATGTTATATATTATTGGAATAGTTTCATGAAGAACGTAATGAAACAAACCATGTTGAATTATCTGTATTCTGTCATACATTATGGCCAAGTAATCTGAAAAAGCGAACACAACTGCCTTATGTAACAAAAAGTGGATTTACTAAACTCAAAACTGATCAATGAGACTAATTGTTCCAAGAGCCTATGAGGTGTTATTGTGACTCAGCAGGCAACCAATAAGGTGTTCATATGCAGAGATGGGCAAGTCAAGCACAGTTTGACTTGAGTCAAGTTATAAGTCTCCACCCCCTTTAACCTGACACAAAAAGGAGCCCTAACAAGCAGGTCATTTGACACCCAAGGCCCATCAATTGTTGTCACCCCATAAAACATCATTCATTCATTCATTCATTCACATTTTTATACCACTTTTCCTCTAAGCAGCTCAGGATGGTGTGCATGGTTCCTCTCCTTATTTTGTCCTCACAACCCTGTGAGGTAGGTGAGACTGAGAGATAGTAATGGTCATGACATGAAATGAATAATAATAATGGCCAGAAAATAAATGCAGTGAATATTTCCCCACAAGCAACGCATGAAATTCTGCCTCAAATGGTATATAACATGATGGTATTATTCCTCAAAGTCATGATTTCTAGAATTTTGGTCACTAGGGTGTCACCCACCCCCCACTGTGCCAAGGATGTCTCATTGACCTGTTTTGAGTTAAGGCAGTGGTTCTCAACCTTTTACCACTGAGTCCCACTTTTTAGAATGGCAATGTGTCCAGGAGCCACCAGAAGTGATGTCATGACTGGAAGTGGCATCATCAAGCAAAATAAAATAAATAATTAAAAAATTAAATTAAAGAAAAACAAATAATTAAATAAACGGTAGCCAGCCCTGTTTCGTCAAGTGACTTTTCTCTGTAGCTTGTCTGCTATAACACCCCCTCCCCCAAATAGTGAGATTTTAGCCCTCCCCAGTGCCCAGTTCAGTGTAAGTTTTTATGTTTCAAGCATATCACTATCAGGACCCACCTGGCTTTATAAGTCTAAAAACAAAGAAAAAATGACCTTACCAGCTCAAGCCTCTGTTCTATTCTTTGGGGGGGAGGGCTGCCTTCTGGAGCATTTGTTGAGCTCTACTTTCATCGGATTGGGACCATGTAGCTAGCCTTGCATTCCCCTTTGCCTGACTTGACCAGCAGCCGAGGCAACGTTGCTTACTTGTGAGTAAACATGACATGTGGCTTACTATCGCTCTGCATAGGGCTCAATACATTCATCTGCTTGGAGGGAGGGACTTCCTTCTTAGGTGTTTTTGGGGGCTGCTTTCATTGGAAAGCAACCATTTGGTGTCTTTGTCTTCCTCTCAGTCTGCCCTTTTGAAAGGAATAAGGCACGTTCAGCTACTCATGAGTAAACATGCAATATGGCTCAATTTCAATTTCCATAGGGCTTCATGCATTTTTGGGTTTCCTGTTTTTTGGCCATAACATCTGATGGAAAGGAGATACCTTACCCTGTTTTTTTTTCCACTGCATTCAGCTAGAAAATCGGCATCCAATGGTATGTAGCATGCTGGGTTTATTCCTAACCTCCGCGATGTTAGTGATGTTGGGTCATGACAGGGGTCGAGCACTTGTCCGACCCCTGCCTTACCTGGCTGCAGGCCAGGGGCAGAATTGCCTAGCCACAGAGCCACCACTGCCTCTCCAGCTGACCAGGCAAGACTCAGCTGGGTGGGAGAGATTGCCCTGCAGAGCTCACCTGACCAGACCAGTGAGCAGGGCAGGGTCATCATTAACCACCAAAGAGGAGGGCAGCAGGCTAGGGTCAGGGCCCCTTTAAGCCTAGAGAGAGAGGGAGGAAGGGGAGGAGCCACGGGTGTGGCTGGGAAGGATAAAAGCAGGGAAGCCTGTGATTACAGGCAGTTCTGGAGCAGGAAGACAGGAGCCCCTTCCTGAAAACCAAGGGCCTTGGTTCCTGCCTCCAGGGAAGAGGATAAGGGTGTTGTGAACCCCTTCCCTCTGGCTTGGTCTGAGGCTTACCCTGCAAGGAATCCCAGGGAAGTGGACACCCCACCCAGGGGTCCCAAGAGACCATCCAGCTGACTCTTGGCACCCTGCTGGGTGACCCCAAGAGACCCCCCTTTTGGGGCACCCCTCACAGGTCATATGTGGTGTCATCCCCCCAAGGCTGGTACTTGGGGTTGGCCACTCCCCTGCTGCTCACTAGTTACACCGCTGCTAACAAGAAGACTTTCTGAGTTGCTGAGAGCATTTTGGGGACATTAAAAGACTCCTGTCCCAAGTTTTTTGGCAAAGAAGTCAGCTGTGGCTCTGTGGACAAAAAGGGAGCTGCTGCCAGGGTGTGTGTGTGTGTATGTTGGAGTTCTCATTTGATACTCCCCTGGTATCCCCATCCCATCTGTAAACAAGGTGGGAGGCGGTGGAACAAACTGCGTGAGAGTGGGGACAGAAGCGGTGAGAGGCAGGAGGGTCACATGCAGCAGCTGGCAGGTTGACCAGTATGACCCACTCCTCTGCAGCTTGACTCAGAAGTAGTTCCATTGAGGCCAGTCATTCTCTGAGCCTGCTGAAACCATGCCATTTTTTCTGGATGACTATGAACCACCACTACCCTTGGCCGACACCTTCTTCCCACACTTGTTAGGGAAAAAATCCATCCAATGATTATCAGTTCATTCAGAGATGGACAAGAAAACCTGCTCCCACCTCCACCCCCCTTCTCAGTGCAAAACCAAAACATTAACCCTTCCCTGTCTCCTGGCTGGAATTTCCCTGCTGCTTGCCCTGTCTGAAGGATGGCCCCATAATGTCTTTCATGCCTCAGAAAAAGTAAGCCAGCACACCCAGACAGAGACAGACTCATGTCTGCATGTGTGGAGACTCATTTCCGAGTCAGTGACCTGTATTCGAGATAGTGCAAGAGTATATAATATACAACACTAAGGGCAGAAGCTTAACCAGGTCTACACAGAAGTAAGTCCTATTGTGTTCAATGGGGCTTACTTTCAGGAAAGTGTGGTTAGGATTGCAGCCTTAATTGATAGCATGGGATTGCTGTTTTGCCTTCTTTTTATTTTTATATAAGTCACTGGTTCCCAACCTATAGTCCGGAGAACACAGGTGGTCCGTGAGACCCTGAGAAGTGGTCCACAACATCACAACAACAAAAAAATTATTTTGATCTCTTCCAATTTCTTGCTGAGCCACTTATTAATATTTATAAATAATAAATCTCTAATAAACCCTTTACCCCCATACCCACAAATAAAGAGACCAGGCTTTGGCTTGGATGAAAATGGGCCACTTTCTTAAGTCTTAACTGCAGCAGGGCAATAACAATAACATACAAGCGTGTGGGGCAATATGGGAGAAATGGTCCTAGCCGTCTGCCTCCCCCTGCAAACTCATGGGGCTCGAGGCCCCAGCTGTCAATAGCCAGCCTAGGCCTTTCAACGCCACCCCCAAAGGGACAAGGCAGCCAGACTTCAGACCAGTAGAGAGAGCCTCACCGGCCTGACAGTCCAGGCAAGGGGCTTGTCTGCCTGCCTCCTGGAGCTGGTCAGTCATCATGGGAGCAGTTCAGACTCACCCCTTCCCCTGCTGCCTTGGATGGACACTGAGCCAGATACCTACCTGCCCAGCCCCGCACGTATCCTGCCACAGGGGAGGACAGCCTAGCGCTTGTCCTCACCGCTCCCAACAAGGATGAAATCCTTCAAGCCCTGCTGCAGGTTGGATAAAAACAAGTCATTGCTGACTGGTGATAGGTACACTCCATTGCTGTGGAACAGGGCAGGCTGCCTGAACCCAATAGCAGGGTGTTGGATCACTGCCCTGCCCTGCTCAACTACTAGTGTTCACTCTTTTCCTGGTGACATCTATTCTGCGGACACTCTGCACCCCATGCCAAGCATGCAAGGGGAGGAGATTGGACCAAAGGATAGGAATCCCCAGGAACCAACTTCTAAGCAATGAGAACTCCCTACGGGCCTGGAGCCTCAACAACATCGAAGTCCTCTGGCCCAGGTCGTTCTCCCCTAAGTGTACCACAATTACCTGGGGAGGGGGATGCCGTGCCAGATAATTAAGCAGCAATGGCATGAACTGTTCCCAGCATATGCCCCTTCTGGCAGCCCAGGTGACACTGGCCAGGCCTCCCAGTCCCAACTGGGATCCGAAGATGCTAACCAACACCCTCTTCCGGGCCCAAAAGATAATTGAGTGACCGCAGATCAGGACCCTCACGGGAGTCGACCAACATAGACCTGCAACAGAAAAAGTAACATAAGCCACTAACACTGGAACGCAAGAAGATGCCATTAGGCAACACAACCAGGGACTCCAACCCCCTCCCTCCATCCCTCCACATTAACACCTAGGCTGGCGATGCCAGTCAACATGCCGCCCCCCAACCACTGGGGGAGCCTGACAAACTCAGGCCCTGCAACCGGTGGGCCTCAGCGAATGTAATATTGAAAGGCACCCGAGTGCCATTGCCCGATCCTCTGGATAGCTCCGGCACAGAAGCCCAACCTGGCTGCCGTTGATGCGGCACCGATTCTAAAGGAATGCAGGTCAAACTGCCCTGCTGCCATTCCAAGCCTCTGCAAAGTGGCATTAAAAACCACCTTGAACTGATACACTGTAACACAACTGTCTGAACCGGGCAGATATCCACATCGGCAGCTCCTTTCAGGTGGTCCCACTGGCCCTTACCTCACTGGTCGGTCTTAGAACACCTTAAAAACAGAGAAACACTGTTAACACCCAACAGACAATCGCCCCATCGCAAGGCTCTATCCCCGGGGGTGACTTTAGAAATGGATAATACCTCGCTAGGGCGGAAAGCCCCAAAGAACAATACCAGGCTACAAGCCTTAAACAGCATCGCCTCATAACCCGATGCGCAATGCAGACCAAAGTTGGCACATAAGCCCCGCAGCAGGCCCGGGGAAACCGGCTTCCAGGCATCTGGGAGCAGGCAACAGCTCTTCCTAATCCCTTCCAGCATCCGCCTGACCTGAAAGTCCAATGTGTTGTCAACCCAACCCAAGGCCTTGGACTGGAAAGACAGAGCCGCCAAGTAGACCGAGATCGAGCTTGCGGACAACCCCCTGCTCCAAAGGGCAATCATGAACTTCATCAGGTGGCTCACCGGCAGAGGCCATGCGTCCACCAGATGCTGCTGCCTGTGAAAAGCCAAAAACTCCTGAACCTTCTTCCTATAACTGTCCCTGGTAGCGGCTGCTAGGGAAACCCAGATCATGTTTTGGTTGGTGCTGACGCAAGGTCCCACAGCCATAGGGGCATGGGTTCTGGGTCCCGACGAGCATCTTGGCCTTCCCTGCTCCCAAAAAGAGTTTCAAGCCCTGTTGCAAATCTGTTAAGAACAGCCCATAACCCATAGAGAAAAGATGTACTCCATCACCAAGTTACAGAGCAGAATCCTCAAAACAAATTCTAGGATGATGGATAACCACTCCCCCGAGCTCCGTGACGACCCTGCCCAGGTAAGGGTGGACTCTTGCGTGCTACGTCGACTCTTTTAACACAACGCGCCCACCTCCAGACCCTCCTAGGCAGCATGTCAGACCACAGGATAGTGATCCCGGGGAACTGACTATCCAACAAAGTAAAGTCCCTGTGGGCCTGGAGCCTCAAGGACATGGACGTCCTCTGCCCCAAGTCATTCTCACCCAAGTAGACCACAATTACCTGCGGCAGGGGATTGAGACCAATGAATTCCAAAAAGGCCAGGAAAAATTGACCCCAACACATACCCCACAGCCATAGGGGCATGGGTTCTGAGTCCTGACGAGCGTCTGGAGCCGGCTGCCTGAAACGCTCCTCCTGAAAATGAGAGAGAGCATTAGTAATGCTATTTTGAACCCCGGGAATGTGCCGTGCAGAAAAGAGGACATTAACTGATAGGCACTGGGGAAAAAAAGCTCTCACCATGCGCATAACCCTGGGCGATTTAGACGTTTGCTTGTTGATGATTCTAACCACTGCCTGGTTGTCACAACAAAAGTGAACAGAAGAATTGGCAAACTCGGGGGCCCATAAGTACACTGCCACCAGGATGGGAAAATACCCGAGAAAGGTCAAATCCCTTGTGATGCCCTTCTGCACCCAATCACTTGGCCAGCGGGCAGCGCACCAGCTACCCCTAAAATAGACTACGAACCCATGACCCTCTCCTGCATCAGATTGCACCTGCAACTCGGCCTCCACCAACCTCCATGTTCTCCAAAACGAAACCCCATTCAATTGTTCGAGAAACCGGAGCCACATGGCATATCCCATAGCAACGCTCTGTCAACATAATAGGCGCCTTCGAAATGAAAGCCCAGGTGGCAGAAATCATCCGGATGGACAGGCAGTAGGTGGAATGCGGACTCTATGTCCGCCTTCGCCATTAGCGCGCCCACGCCGCATGACCGCAGCCGCCCCACTGCTTGATCTAACGAAGTGTACCTAACGCAACACAGATCACTGGGGATCCAATCGTTCACGCAGCTGCCCTCCGGGAAGGAAAGATGATGAATTAGCCAGAACTTCCCTGGGGATTTCTTAGGCACTGCCCCCAAAGGAGCAACCCGCAGGTTACAAATAGGCTGGGTTGGAAAAGGTCCAACCACCCTGCCCACTTCTACCTCTTTAGCAATCTTTTTCTGCAGCCTCTCACCTGCCTGCTCCTGCTTGCCCTCGCCTTGCCGAGAGGCACGCCTAGCCGCTTGGCAGGGCCGTGAGCCAGCCCAGTTTGCTCCCACTGAGGACGCGCCTGCCCTCGTTGCCGGCTGGGAGCGCACTGAGCCCGGCCGGAGTGCACACTCCAGGCAGGCGCTCTGGCCCCGCCTCCCCCAGTCGTGATAACCAATCGCGGCAGAAGCATCAGCCTGGAAGCATGAGGCGGGGAGGGGGGTAATCAGCCACTGGCGCCAAAGTGGTGCCAAGGGCATTTCTAATTACATATCTTTTCTAATTCCGAAACTCTGGTGCCGGTGAACCTGGAGCCCCCAGAAGTGAAGGAAGCTGTGTTCCTCTTGCCTCTGGAGGCTCTTCCGAAGCCCATAGAGCATATATGCAACTGCCCATGGCCTCTGCTAGTTTCAGAATGAAGCCCAGAATCATTTAAAGTGATTTCTGGTTTTTGGTGAAAACCAGAAGAACCCTTTAAACGAGTTCAGGTTTCATATGGAAGCCTGCAGAGGCTGAGGGCAGATGTACACGTCCTCTGCAGGCTTCAGAAGAGCCTCTGGGAGTTTGGGGGATGACGACCGCCATTTCATTACCTGTGGGGATTACAAGGACAGAACCCCTGTGGATAATAAGGACTGGCTGTACTACAAATTTAAATTTATTTTTAGTGTACTGGGGTTGCATGTGGTCCCTGACAATTCCAACTCTTGCCTCAGTGGTCTGTGGTCTCTCAAATGTTGGGAACCACTGTTATAAGTAAAAGAGAAGTTGGAGGGCCTTGCAAATAAAGCAGATTTTTGAGGATGTGGCTGCAGTTCTTTAGGACTTTGCTGTGGTTCTACTCCTCATCTCACCACTACACAATATTCCAGTGGTCTGCAAACTTTTTTACAGATCCTAGAGGCTGCTGTCTGATTTATAAACACTAAGGTGTTTTAGTTTTGTTTCTTTTTCGCATTGTCCTTGGGATGCGTTTTTCACTGTACAAGCGTATATCCAAGAGTGTGTGTGCCATTGTCCCCTAAAATTGAGTGTTGTGCCAGCCAGCACTAAAAAAGACATTGTTCTTGATGGGACAAGAACCTGACACTGATTGGCCAGAATACACTGCTCTGATTGACAATAGCTGTCAGTCATGCCCAGGATGAAGAACACTGTAGCAAAACAGTGCTCAAGGAAATTGCATTGTGGGTGGTACTACTGTAAAACCCCTGGAATTGAGAACAGCTCCCTCTTTAGAGTCCTTTCGGCGGGGGCTTAAGATCTTTTTATTTAGGGAGGCCTTTTATACTGACACCAGGGGGCATGGCACTTGTAAAATGGATTTTAATTTGCGATCCAGGTTTTTATTGTGTTTTATTGTTTTAAATACATATCTTTTCTAATTTGTCCTGTGGGACAAATAAGTGGGTTTGAAGCCCACTCTGAGGAGTTGACACCAGTCATTGAGGAAAAGAGGAGAGCTCAAGCAGCATACAAGGTCTGTCCCAGTGAGCGCAACCTGCAGGTCCTCCGAACTGCTCGCAGCAAAGTCCAACAGACTGCCAGGAGATGTGCTAACGACTACTGGCTCCAGCTCTGTTCCGAGATACAGATAGCAGCTGACACGGGCAACATCAAGGGGATGTATGATGGTATCAAGCAGGCCCTAGGTCCAACACAGAAGAAAATTGCCCCTCTGAAGTCTGCCACAGGCGAGGTCATCCAGGATCGGGCGCAGCAGATGGAACGCTGGGTGCAGCACTACTCTGAGCTATATTCCAGAGAAAATGTAGTCACCGAAGAAGCACTGAACAACATTGAGTGCCTGCCTGTGCTGGAAGAGCTTGACAGTGAACCAACCCTAGAAGAACTTCACGTGGCCTTGGACTCCCTTGCCTTTGGCAAGGCACCTGGAAAAGACAGCATCCCTGCTGAAGTCCTAAAATGCTGCAAAGAGATCATCGTCACTGAGCTGCATGAAATCCTCTGTCTCTGCTGGAGAGAAGGTGGAGTACCTCAAGACATGAGGGATGCAAACATCATCACGCTGTACAAGAACAAAGGTGACAGGGGTGACTGCAACAACTACCGCGGCATCTCTCTCCTTAGCGTTGTAGGAAAGCTGTTTGCCCGAGTTGTACTAAAGAGGCTCCAGGTACTTGCAGAGAGCGTCTATCCAGAATCGCAGTGTGGATTCCGAGCCAACAGGTCCACCACTGATATGGTATTCTCCCTTAGACAACTGCAGGAGAAATGCAGGGAACAACGACAGCCACTCTTTATAGCCTTCATAGATCTCACAAAGGCTTTCGACCTGGTCAGCAGAGACGGCCTCTTCAAGATTCTCCCCAAGATTGGATGTCCACCCAGGCTCCTCAGCATCATCAGATCCTTCCACAAGGACATGAAGGGCACTGTTGTCTTCGATGGCTCCACATCAGACCCTTTTGACATCCGAAGCGGAGTGAAGCAGGGCTGTGTTCTTGCACCAACCTTGTTTGGGATTTTCTTCGCTGTCCTGCTGAAGCAGGCCTTTGGAACTGCAACAGAAGGCATCTATCTCCGGACCAGATCAGACGGAAAGCTCTTCAACCTCTCCAGACTGAGAGCAAAATCCAAAGTCCAGCTGAAATGTCTGCGTGACTTCCTCTTTGCCGACGATGCAGCTGTCACTACCCACTCTGCCAAAGATCTCCAGCAGCTCATGGATCGTTTTAGCAAGGCCTGCCAAGATTTTGGACTGACAATCAGCCTGAAGAAAACACAGGTCATGGTTCAGGATGTGGACTCACCTCCCTGCATTACAATCTCTGAGCATGAACTGGAGGTTGTCCATGACTTTGTGTACCTTGGCTCAACGATCTCCGACACTCATTCTCTCGATGCCGAGCTAAACAGGCGCATCGGTAAAGCAGCTACCACGTTTTCCAGACTCACAAAGAGAGTCTGGTCCAACAAGAAGCTGACGGAACATACCAAGATCCAGGTCTACAGAGCTTGCGTCCTGAGTACACTTCTGTACTGCAGCGAGTCATGGACTCTTCGCCCACAACAGGAGAGGAAACTGAGCGCTTTCCACATGCGCTGCCTCCGACGCATCCTCGGCATCACCTGGCAGGACAAAGTTCCAAACAACACAGTCCTGGAACGTGCTGGAATCCCTAGCATGTATTCACTGCTGAAACAGAGACGCCTGCGTTGGCTTGGTCATGTCGTGAGAATGGATGATGGCCGGATCCCAAAGGATCTCCTCTATGGAGAACTCATGCAAGGAAAGCGCCCTACAGGTAGACCACAGCTGCGATACAAGGACATCTGCAAGAGGGATCTGAAGGCCTTAGGGATGGACCTCAACAAGTGGGAAACCCTGGCCTCTGAGCGGCCCGCTTGGAGGCAGGCTGTGCAGCATGGCCTTTCCCAGTTTGAAGAGACACTTTGCCAACAGTCTGAGGCTAAGAGGCAAAGAAGGAAGGCCCATAGCCAGGGAGACAGACCAGGGACAGACTGCACTTGCTCCCGGTGTGGAAGGGATTGTCACTCCCGGATTGGCCTTTTCAGCCACACTAGACGCTGTGCCAGAACCACCTTTCAGAGCGCGATACCATAGTCTTTCGAGACTGAAGGTTGCCAATACATGATTGTTTTAATGTCTTTTATATATGTATATGTTATTTTTTTAATGTGTTCTTAATTGTGAGACACCTTGAGTGTTCTTCATTGAATAGAAAGGCAGGATATCAATCTCTAAAATAAATAAATGTTTATGTGGTGCACATGACAATCAGCTACACCTTATCTCTGCCTCAATGTCAATCTAATTTCAGAAGAGAGTACAAACATTATCAGCATGTCCTGGCCTTCCTTTTTGCCATTCAGGAGATCAACAGGAATCCCAACCTCTTGCCCAACGTGACAGTGGGTTTTAAAATCTATGCCAGCTTTTTTGAAGGAATGGTCACATACAAGTCCATCCTGAACCTACTCTTCAAACAGCAAAGGAATGTGCCCAATTACAAGTGTGGTAAGAAAGGTGATGTCTTGTCTGTCATTGGGGGATTCACAGTAGAGTATGTCATCCAAATGGCCAACATTCTTAGCCACTACAAGTTTCCACAGGTAGGTACATTCAGATGCATGAATGGATGGCATAAAACTCCTCTTCACTTATTCAGAAGAGATGACCATTTGAGGAGGTCCTTGAGATCTCAGTTGTATAGGAGGACATAAAATGACTGACCAGCAACCCAGATGTGGGCAGACAGACCTCAAGCTCTTAATAATAATAATAATAATAATAATAATAATAATAATAATAATAATAATAATAATAATAATAATAATTTATTTTATTCACATCAAAATGACAAATCAACTGATAATGATCGTATACACACACAAAACACAACATTTATCTGCTGGTAAATCCTCATCCTCACGGACATCTGTCTAGGTGTAGATGAGGTAATGATGAAGGATGGATGCATCCGCAGCGCGCGGCGAGGGTGCGGCTGTTGACCGCGTGGCTGGGTGTGCGGAGGGAGCTCTGCGGATCCGCGGGATGCTGGGAGCAAAGCACGGAGCCCGCTTCATGGCGGTGAAGGCGGCAAGGGAGCACCTCGGAGCGGGGCTTCGGCCCACTTCCAACGTTTTGTGCCTTTGGCACTCGTATCCTCTGTGAATCTAGCACTGGGAGGGGGGACATTTGGTTTCAGGTGCAGCATGGGTAAGAAGAGTCAGAAGCGGGGGGGTAAGGCCCCCAAATGGCCAGCTCCTATACCTTCCCCTCTTGGGTCCTCATCGGAGGGCGAGGAAGATTATGGTGAATTAAGAGCGCTGCTTGCATGTTTTGAGGCCAGGGAGAGGGAAAAGACAATCCGGGTGGCCGGTAAAGGTGATGGGGGTGGGGTGTTTGGAGTAGCGACCCCACTCCACAGGTCCACTAGGAAGGGACGCGGAGCCCGCCTCAGCAAGCTTTTATCTTCCAGGAAGCGTGTGCGGGAGCAGGGGAGCGCTGGTACTCCTGAATCATCCACCCAGAGAGACTCTGTCCCAGAAGTGGAGGTCACAGGTGCCATGCAGGCAGTGCAGAGGGGCACGAAGCCGGCTCCGAGCACTGCAGGTGCGGCTCTGTTGGATGCAGGAAGTAGTGTGGGTTCAGTATGGGATGAGAGGGAGGGCATGGCAGGGCCCTCCGCTGCCCTGGGCGGGCAGGGATCGACGTGGTCTCAGTGGGGGCCCCTACCCATATTTTTTTGGGGGCTCACAACAGCCTGGAGCTGTTGGCGGATTCGCCCAGGTTCCTGGGGTGGCGGCAGGCACTCATGCTCCTCCACCCCCGGGTTGGGCTCCTGGGTTGTTTGGAAATACTGCTTTCCCCCCTTTGGGGACCATGATGCTGCCTAGGGCGGCCTCTGGCAAGCCTTTTGGTGTTTTGAGGGATCAGGTTGACCGCCCCATGTATCCTATGGTGATATTGCCTCCTTGCCGTTGGGGGGGGGGTCACTTGGCATTATCGGTCAAGGAGAAAATCTGGAAGGGTGAATATGTGGACATGTTCAGCCTTCTCCAGATTGAACCTGAGCCGCATCCCGAAGGTGGGCGAGCCAGTGCGGGACCAAGAGTTGGTACAGAGATGGAAGATTGACAGGAACTGGGCCAATTGGCTTAACGGTTTTGTAATCTACGCTTCTGTTATTTTGCATGTTTACCCTAACCATGCCTCGGCCCTTTTTAAATATTTAGACATCTTACACAGGGCTTTCAGAAACTACACTGGCCCTGCCTGGTTGGCCTATGACCAGCATTTTCGTTTATGCGCTTTGCACAATCCTGCGCTAGATTGGCGCATCCCGCAATGGGAGTTGTGGACCCAGCTGGTACTTCTGTCCAGGCCGGCTTGGGGTGATCGCTCAGATAGCAGTCACCTCATAGCCAGGAACAAGTCCAAACCCAACAAGGCACCTAACAGTGCCACGTGGGTTCAAAACCCGCGGACATGCTTTGAGTATAACGCCTCTGGCAAGTGTGGTAGGAACAACTGCACTTTCCTGCACGCGTGCGGTCTGTGCGGGGTCAAGCACCCCGTGTCTTCTTGCCTGAAGGTGGGGGGGCCCAGGGGAGGTGGCCAGGGTGCAGGGCAATGACCTGGGCATGGCCGCCGAGGGGGTCCTCCCTCGAACCCTCCTCCCAATTCAAAGGGGGCCAACACGGATTAAGCTGCCCCGTTTGTGTTGGTGGTTGAGTTTTTATCCAGATAGAGTTGCAGCCGCACGTTTGGTGGCCGGTTTTTGTGTAGGTTTTCGAATTCTGGCCAAGCGGCCTGTTGAGCCTGTGCTGGCCGAGAATTTGCGTTCAGTTAAAGGTTTGGAGCATGTAGTTAGAAAGAAAATTGCAGAGGAAGTGGAGGCGGGCAGGGTTGTAGGCCCCTTTTCGTTCCCCCCTATTCAGAACTTGAGGGTGTCGCCTCTTGGAGTGGTTCCGAAGAAGTCCCCAGGTGAGTACAGGATGATCCATCATCTCTCATTCCTGGAGGGTAGCTCCGTGAACGATGGCATACTGGATGACCTGTGCTCAGTCTGGTATACCTCCCTGGATCAAGCAGTTGGCCGGCTGCATTCGTGCGGGCCGGGGGTGCTGCTGGCAAAGGCGGACATAGAATCTACCTTTCGCTTGCTCCCCATCCACCCAGATGATTTCTGTCATTTGGGCTTTTGTTTTGAGGGCGCCTATTATGTGGACAGGGCGCTCCCCATGGGATGTTCCATATCGTGTGCTCACTTCGAGTGTTTCAGTACCTTCCTGGAATGGGCGGTACAGTTTCAGACGGGGTCATTACAGATGGTCTCGACTGCTCATTATCTCGATGATTTTTTATTTATGGGACCAGCGGGTACTGGAACATGCGAGATGCTGCTCGCGAGTTTTGTGTCCTTGTGTGGACAGTTGGGAGTCCCCTTTGCACACGACAAGACCGAGGGCCCTGCCACTCGGCTTACTTATCTTGGTATTGAGTTGGATACCATTAATCAGTGTAGTAGGCTCCCGGAGGCCAAGCTTCGCAAGTTGGAAGGCTTGCTTCGGTGGGCACTAGCAGCCAGAAAGTTGACTCTGAGGGAATTGCAGGTGTTAGTGGGGCACCTTAATTTTGCCTGCCGGGTCGTGGCGCCCGGTTGGGCCTTTTTGAGGCGCATGTGCGACACGATGTCGGGCCTGCGCAGGCCGTCCCACCGCAGGCCCTCCCACCTGCCCTTCAGGATGACATGGCTGTGTGGTTGCGGTTCCTTGAGCAGTTTAAAGGGGTTTCCTTTTGGAGGGATAGGAAGCTTATTGAAGCTGAACTGGAGATACGGTCTGATGCGGCGGGTGGCCACGGGTTTGGAGTGTCCTTTTTTCAGCTAGGCACATGCCTGGGGTTCAGAGTAGTGTTGCCAACGCTCTCTTTCATTTCCAGGAGGAGCGTTTCCGGCAGCTGGCTCTGGAGGCTCGATTGGACCCAGAACCCATGCCTCTATGGCTATGGAGCCTTGGCTTGGACCCGCCCAAAATCTGATTTGGGCCTCTTTAGCAGCGTCTACCAGGGTTAGTTACAGAAGAAAAGTTCATGAGTTTTTAGTTTTTCGCAGGCAGAGCGGTCTGGCAGGCACTTGGCCTGTTCCTGTGCCTCATCTGATGCATTTTGTACTCGCCCTTAGGGGTAGGAAGTTATCTGCATGCTCCATTTCCATGTATATGTCTGCGCTGTCCTTTCAGGCCAAGTCCCTCGGTTGGAGTGACAGCACATCAGATTTTCGGGTCCGGCGGATCCTGGAAGGGGTTAGGAGGAGTCTTCCTGTGGCCCGGGACACCAGGCGTCCGGTCACCCCGGACTTTCTGCGGGGTTTATGTGCCGATTTCAATCTGCACTGCGCCTCGTGGTATGAGGCCGTGTTATCTAAGGCTTGTTGCCTGGTTTTGTTTTTTGGGGCCTTCCATCCCAGTGAGGTGCTGTCTGCTTCAAAAATCTCACCTGGGGACAGGGCTCTGCATTGGGGCGATTGTCAGTTGGGAGTTAACCGTGTCTCTCTGTTTTTAAGGTACTCTAAAATGGATCAGAGGGGAAAGGGCCAGTGGGTCCACCTGAAAAAGGCAGCCTGTGCGGAGATTTGCCCAGTTTAGGCGGTGGTGGAATACCGCCGTGTGGCTCCTCAAGGAGAGGGGCCCTTCTTCCATCACCAGGATGTTTCTCCTCTGACGGTGTATCAGTTTCGGGCTGTCTTTAGTGTGGCTTTGCGCAGGCTTGGAGTGGCACCACGGCAGTTTGGCCTCCATTCCTTTCGGATTGGTGCTGCGTCTACTGCTGCCACACTGGGTTTCCAGCCTGGAGCTATCCAAAGAATTGGTCATTGGCACTTGGCCGCCTTCAAATATTATGTTCGTTGAAGCCCACTGGTTGTGGGGTAGGAGTGCAAGTGTCGGGCTCCCCTAGTGGTTAGGGGGGGCATGTTGACTGGCGCTACCAGCCTTGGTGGTCATTCAATTATCTTTTGGGCAAGGAAGAGAGCGCTGGCAGGCAGTTTTGGTTCCCAGCTGGGGCTGGGCGGCCTGGCCAATGTCACCTGGGCTGCCAGATGGGGCATGCGCTGGGGACAGTTCCTGCCCGTGTTGTTTGATTATTTGCAGTTGCACCCCCTGCCCCAGGTAATGGTGGTACATTTAGGGGAGAATGACCTGGGCCAGAGGATGTCGATGTCCTTGAGGCTCCAGGCCCATAGGGAGTTCTTGTTGCTCAGATCATGGTTCCCGGGGATTGTTATCCTCTGGTCCAACCAACTTCCCCATCATGTTTGGTGTGGGGCTCAAAGCATTCGTAGAATCGATGTAACCAGAAAAAGGGTAAACACTTACCTGGGGAGGGTAGTAGTTGAGCAGGGCGGGGCCGTGATTCAGCACCCGGCTATTGGGTTTAGGCAGCCTGCCCTGTTCCACAGCGATGGGGTGCATTTATCCCCCACCGGTAATGATCTGTTTTTGGCTAATCTGCAACAGGGCTTGAAGGATTTTCTGCTTTTGGGGAGTGGGGAGGACAAGCGCCAGGCTGTCCTCCCCTGTGGCAGGATACATGCGGGGCTGGGTAGATAGGTATCTGGCTCGGTGTCCATCCAAGGCAGCAAGGTGAGGGGCGAGCCTGAACCGCTCCCATGATGCCTGACCGGCTCCAGGAGGCAGGCAGGCAAACCCCTCACCTGGACGGTCAGGCCAGTGACGCTCTGGCAGTTGCAGTTAATGTTAATGTTAAAAGTTTAATAAAGTGGCCCATTTTATATCCAAGCAAAAGTCTGGTCTCTTTATTTGGGGGGTATGGGGGTAAAGGCTGTTGGCGCCAGATCTGCGCCAGCACCGGATTGCCCCCTTCCCCCAGCCTCGTGCAGCCAGGCTGAGGCTTGGCCGCAATTGGTTGTTGCGGCCAGGGGTGAGCGGGGCCAGGAGTACCTGCCCGAGTGCGCGCGCGGGCTGAGCTCAGTTCGCTCCCAGCCAGCAACCCCTCCCGCCCTCCCTGTAACCAGTCTGGGATTAGCTGGTCGCGTTTTTCGGGCCAGGTAGGAATTTTTTGCAGTCATCTGGATTGGCAGTGTGATGACTGTTTTTTTCGCCTACCTCAGACTGGCACGGGGTGGTGTGGTTTTTTGGTTGGGAGGGTCGGTCACTTTATGGTTGGCAGGATACATGCGGGGCGGGGTAGGTAGGTATCTGGCTCGGTGTCCATCCAAGGCAGCAAGGTGAGGGGTGAGCCTGAACCACTCCCATGATGCCTGACTGGCTCCAGGAGGCAGGCATGCAAACCCCTCACCTGGATGGTCAGCCCAGTGACGCTCTGGCGGCTGGTCTGAAGTCCAGCGGCCTTGCCCCCCTTTGGGGGGTGGCATTGAAAGACCTAGGCTGGCTATTTGACAGCTGGGGCCTTGAGCCAGGAGGTACGCCCTATGAGTTGCGGGGGGAGGTAGACGGCTAGGAATGTTTCCCCCATATGGCTCCGCACATTGGTTTGAAGGTTGCTCTGTTGCAGTTAATGCTAAAGTTTAATAAAGTGGCCCATTTTATATCGAAGCCAGAGTCTGGTCTCTTTATTTGGGGGGTATGGGGGTAATGGGTTTTCTCTCCAGCTATTGACCCATTTTTCATATTCTTGCTTTTTGTACTCCTCTTTGCTTTCTGTAACTTTCATCAGATTTTCCAACTGAACTGCTTTTATCAACTTTTCCAAGCTTCTCATGATATAGTCATTCAGTCCTCGCTTTTCCTCTTCTACTGTTTGTTGTACTTGCAAAAGCCCCCGGCCTCCGAACTTCCTCAGTAGATACAGTTGGTGAACGTCACTTCTAGGATGCAGCGAGTGGTAAATGTTCATCAGTTTACGGGTTTTTCGGTCAAGAGTTTCAAGTTCATTTTGGGTCCATTCAACCATGCCAGCTGAATACCTAATCACTGGAATGGCCCTCGTGTCTATTGCCTTTTAGATGTTCCCAGAGTTCAGTTTTGATTTAAGCACTTTTCGTACTCTCCTTAAGTACTCTCGCTGGGTCACATTTTTTACTCTTAAGTGCAGTATATTGTCGCATTCAAATATGCCAAGATATTTGTACTGGCCATCATGTGCAAGCACTTTCATTATGTCACCGTTGGTGAGTTCGATACCTTCCAGCTGTTGTACTTTCCCACGCTGCAATGACAATATTGCATATTTATCAAGTCCAAAATTCAGCTGTATGTCTGTACTGAAGATCCGCACTGTATTCAACAAGGACTCGAGTTCAACAGGGCTTCTGGCGTATAATTTCATGTCGTCCATATACAGAAGGTGACTTATTTTGCCTGCCTGCCCTGATATGTTATGGCCCAGTCCTGTTTGGCTCAAAATATCTGTCAGAGGAATAAGAGCAATGTTAAACAACAGGGGTGACAATGAATCACCCTGAAAAATTCCTCTCTTGATGTTGACTTGGCCTATTTCTTCTCCATTAGCCAATAAAATAGTAGTCCACTTTTTCATACTCTGTTTTATGAACTTTCGGATGTTTTCACTGATTCCGTATTTTTCCAGGCAGGTGTTGATCCAGCTGTGAGGCAAGGAGTCAAAGGCCTTCTTGTAATCAATCCAGGCCATTCTGGGGTTTGTTTTTCGTCGTTTACAGTTTTTCAGGATCATTTTATCTATCAGCAGTTGGTCTTTTGTGCCTCTGGACTTCTTAAAGTTGCCTTTTCGCTCAGTTGTGTAGAGAGAATGTAGCATCAGGTGGTTGTATCTCGAAGTTGCAATGATTTTTGTGAGAAGCTGAAGGTAGTTGGAAGGCAGGTAATAGGGCAATAGTTGCTGGGCACATTGCCTCTTTCCACATCTTTCAGGATCAAAAATTTTGCCCTTTTGTCATCCAATCTTCAGGAGTTGCATTTTGGAGCATGTGATTGAATTGCACTGCAATGCGGTGATGGAGACTCCTCAAGTATTCCAGCCAGAACCCATGTCCTTCATCTGGTCCAGGTGCGCTCCAGTTCTTAACAGTCTTTGCATGTTGTTTTACCCTTTGCTCTGTAATTATATTATCCACTTGTCTCTCACTATTGTTCTTGTTAACATCCTTAATCCAGGAAGCATCTTTCTTTTGTTCAGCCGATTTCTCCCAGATGTCTTTCCAGAATTTTATAGTCTCTTCATTATTTGGACCCTCGTTGTTCTGCACTACACTTACTTTTTGGAGCGATTTGTAGAAAAATGGCTGATTCTTGTGGAACTGGGTAGTTTGTTGGAACTGTTGTACCAATGCAAGAATCATCATCATCATAATCATCATCATCAACACAATTTAACGAGTACTTTACACAACTGGATGCCCCGGCAATAGCACCAGTCATATTACAGAGGACCGCCATGATTGGCACAGCATCCATCCTTGGTCGGTACCTCATCTACACCTAGATGTCAGGCAGATGTCCATGTGGATGAGGATTAACCAGCTGATAAATGTTGTGGGTTTTTTTGTGTATAAGATCATCAGCTGTGTTGCCATTTTGATGTGAATATAATAATAATAATAATAATAATAATAATAATAATAATAATAATAATAATAATAATAGTGTTTATATATCGCCTTTCTTGGGCATCGGTTTTCTCCTCAGACTTTAATTCAAGGTGGTTTGCATAGCAAGGTTTTCCAAACCCCGTAGGAGCCTTTATAATGGAATAGTTCTGATCTTTCATAGTAAGCCTCATTCCAGCTGAATTCCTTCCCAGTCTGGCCTCCCTGTGACCACTTCGCCTCCAATGCAACTTGACAGCAACTCCTCCCTGCCACTGATGGTCAACTTGTTATCAGCATGTCAAGAGCTCCCCGATACTTCTGGTTGTTCTGAACTGGTGTCCCCAGATCTTCAGGCATACAAGGCAGCAGCTCTACCACTGAGCCAGACCTCCTGCCCTAAACATGCTTTTCAGTGTATAGCACCCAGGTTTGTATCCCAAGAAAATGTGTCATAAATGCAGCCAGTTATATACACAGTTCTCAAGCTTAAGCACACCAATCTGGTCACACTGATTTCAATACTGCTTAGTCATGTCTCATATTCTGGGGATGCAAACCAAAGTGGTGATTTTAATCTTTCAAAAAATGGAAATTTGAAGCTCAGCAAAAGAATAGCTTGGTCTGAATCAAATACGTTATGTATTTCAGGACATTAAGTGATGGCTTGTGGATATAGTGAAAGGAAATGTGTTATAACTCATTTGGAGCACAACCCTATGCATGACTACTCAGAAGTAAGTCTCAGTGTGTTCTATGGGGCTTCCTCCTAGGAAGGTGTGTATAGGATTGCATACTTACTATAATTTATTGATGGGAATGTCTACAATGATACATTGTTCAGTATACTTAGAACAGTGTTTCTCAAACTGTGGGTCAGGACCCAATAGGTGGGTTTTGAGCCCATTTCAGGTGGGTCCCCATTCATTTCAATATCTCATTTTTAATATGTTAGACTTGATGCTACCATGGTATGTGACTGCATTTGGGGACCTTTTAACAAGCTTTTCACAAGCTACTATGTATAATTTTTTAACAATGATTGTAAATGGGACTTACTTGTAAGTGTGGGTAGGATTGCAGCCTAGGATTGTTAAAAAATTTCCTGCTTGATGATGTCACGTCCTATCATGACATCACTTCCGGTGGGTCCTGACAGATTCTCATTCTAAAAAGTGGGTCCCGGTGTTAAATGTGTGAGAACCACTGACATAGATTATCATCAATAAGCAAAAGTCTGGACTGTAATAAACACCTTAGTATGGAAAACTGAGGTTAATTTTCAAACCTGTTATGAGTTATGTTTCCCCCAGTTAGATTACCTATGGAACATATGAGATACCAGTCACAAGAAATTATTTTCCTTTTATATACTGGATGGCAATAAGGGAAGGTACTCTGCACACCGGCATAGTCCAGCTACTGCTGCATTTCCAATGGACATGGATTGGTCTCATTGTTTCAGACGATGATAGTGGAGAAGGCTTCCTGCAGAGGTTGACCCCATTGCTGGCCTGGAACAGCATTTGTGTTGCCTTCTTAGAAAAGACTGTCGTTGCCAAGGATCTTATTTTGGATTACACTCAAAATGCATTATTGCAAAACATATTCAGGATATGCTCCACACTTTTATCCACGACTGTCAATGTTGTTATTGTTGACAGGGACGCTCAAACTCTGGAACCATTGGCAATCATTTTATATGTAGCAGAATTTAGACTTAGTCTTATAGGGAAGGTTTGGATCACACCACCTTAGTGGGATTTCGTCAACGCTATTGAAACTGAGGGCTTCTGTGCAAAAACATTCCATGGGACTTTGTCTTTCACAACCTCTACAAGGCCCGTGCCAGGATTCCAGGACTTCCTTCAGACTCTAAAGCCTGATAAGTCACTCACACGTTTTCTCTGCATTTTCTACAAATACGCATTCAGGTGTTGCCATGATGGGGAATTTGAAACTTGTAAACGCTGTACCGGAGAGGAGAAACTGGAGAGCCTGCCTCAGTCTCAGTTTGAGATGGAGATGAGTGATCAGAGCTACTGCATTTACAATGCTCTCTATGCTGTAGCACGTGCTTTAAATGCCACATATATGCCCAGACCAAAAACAATGCTGAACAGAGACACATCCAAACTGTTGAACATTGAACCGTGGCAGGTATATTCCTCACTGTATTGATATGGTTATGTATGATACTGCTACTAGGAAGAAACTTGCTACTGAGCAGAATGAAAAGTTCTTCTAAATGAAATTGCTGTGGATGGAATGGGTGGTGTGGGTGAAATCATGTCCCTGGGCACATGGGGTGGACGCACTGCGGAAGCTAAGCAGATCTGGATCTTGCAGGACTTTGAAGACAGACCAACTGGGTATCCCAGATGCAATGCTTTAAGTTGCAAAATGAAAGAAAGGTGGAATATAAATATTTAATTGTGAAAACCAGCCACTAGTATTGTTAACACAAAGCTCCCTGAAAACCACTGAGTAGAGGAACAAATGAAATACTTCAATAGGGCTCAACCCATCCAGCTTTTCAGCACCAATGCAGTTGCTTTGTTGCCCCCGGGCTCAGTGACTACCTCCACACTGCAGGATGTAGTGCATGCCCCATTGGCATCAGTACTAGAAAGTTGAATAGGATTGGGCCCATAGATAATGAAATGTTGGACATGATGGTGAGCTGAGAAGTGAGGAAGATGAGGAAGATCTGCCAAGCCTATTCTGTTTTTAATGAATGACTAAAATGCTCTTGTAACTTGTACATATTAGGTTTACAGGTATCTTTTTTGACGAGTCGTTTGATAATACAGTGTACAATATGAAGCTATCAACTGTTTTCTATTTTCCATTTTTGTCCAATCTAGATGCACTCTTTTCTGAAAAATGTCCGCTTTAACAATGCTGCTGGCTATGAAGTCTGGTTTGCCCATGAGGAATTGTCATCTGGACTTGATGTCATCAACTGGGTCACTTTCCCTAATCAATCCTTCCTTAAGATTCAAGTTGGAAAGATGTCTCCAAGTCTAGAGTTTACCATCCATGATGATGTCATTGTTGGAATAGCAGATTTAAGCAGGTTGGGCTAAAATCCTTCAGCAAGGTTGCCTGGGAACATGATTTTACTTCCTCCTAGGAAGGTGTGTATAGGATTGCATACTTACTATAATTTATTGATGGGAATGTCTACAATGATACATTGTTCAGTATACTTAGAACAGACATATGTCCTCAGACATATACCACCAAGTACCTGTTGTATGCCCAAGGAGACCCATAGGTAATTGGGCAGCATATCAGGAGTTACACAGATTTTTACTTACCACCGGCAGGCTGTCCGATCACCTCTCCACATAGCATATAGCACAGTCCATAGCATGTGGTGCAGCAGAGATTTCTTTTCCATAGTTCATCTGTAAAGGAGATTCCCCAGCTTCCTTTTTCACACATCCCTACTTGTGGAATCTTGTACAGACCTAAGATGGTGGCTATTCGTATGGAAAAATCAGAGCTCAGACCTCCCACAACTGCAGCCATCTTGTATTGACTTCCACACCAGAAGTTAGGGATGCAGTGATTTGGTTCAGACAGCAGGGAAAGGGTTATATCAGTTATTATATTTTGGAAGCCCAGGGTGATATTGGGTAACAGGGATGGATTCTTGTTGATCTCATCAATAGCAAAAATGAAAGCCAAAGAATGCTGGAAGTTCTTTGAAAGGAAACTACAATCAAATTTATTATTTATTTTTATGAAATCATTTATGAAATCATGGTGTTAGACAAACATGTTTCTAGAAAATATAAAGCCAAGCAATAATCACCAATTCTACAGCCACTCATTCTTAGCAAATTTCTGCTGGCCCATCTGATACCCAGAGCAGCTCAAAGTAATATGTTGGCAAATCTACCATTTGGTTTGGATTGTGTCCACAATTTCAAAAACGAAGCAGATACTGTGTTTTTATTGTTGTATATTTATTTTTTTTAAAAAAAATTGCATACTGTCTTGAACATAGGAAAGGCAATATCTTTTAAATAAATAAATGTTGTGGTGGAAATGAAGAAGGATAGAAGTTATCCCATCTTGCACTGAGAGCAAAATAATTGAGGAGGATTCATGATTCAGATCTACTTATAAAAATCTTCATGATTCTCCACACTGATCCTGCCACTTTTGTTCCTGCATCCATCAATAATATTCACAAATCAGCTACCCCTTTCAATACTTTCTTTATCAGATATGATAAATCAGATATGATTTCATATGATCAGATATGATATCAGATATGATATTCACTTCAAGGACCAAAAAATCAGAGACAGTCAGGGCATCCCTCCTCCGTGCCTACAATAATGTCCAAACTCACTTCCTTGAAGAACAGGCTGTTTGTTTGGATGACTAACAAGGATTAGTTGTCTCTAATGTCATCTGAGCCTGATTGTTTGGTAATTAGAAGATTCCAGTCTGCACAACCATTTTGTGTTGGTGTTGTGACATTATGGGCGCAATTCAAACCTGGAGTTCCATTGAGACACTGTGAAGTGTCTGATGGTTTCACTATGTTCTCCTGATACAGTTCAAAAATTTTTCAACACACAAGAATTTACCAGCCTCCTTTCAGATGGATCACTATGGAGTGGGGTCACAGTATACTCTGCTGTTATATGTTCATACTTTAGCAATATGGGGAATGGTTCACACTGGATGTGATCACTCTACATACCCCGACTTAGGGCACAATCCAAACTTGCGCTGGAACAGGCAAGCCAAGAGGCCTCCTCGGGAGGAAGCCAGGCTGGTGATCCCAGAAGCGCTGGCCTGCAGAGACCGACAGAGGCCTCTGTGCTGGCTTCCTCCCAGCTCCTTGTGTCAGCTCGGATAAGCCGATGCAAGGGTGACAGGTAGGCGTGAGGGAGGTGGGGAGGGGGAGGGAGGGAGACATTCCTGGGCAGAGGGAGGAAGGGCAATGGGTGGCCCCGGGGGTGGGCGCATGGGGAGCCGGAGGCGGGGCTGGGAACCGGCAGTTATGCCAGATCCCAACCCCCGTCCCCATGGATAACAGAGCTGTTTCAAGCTGCTCCGCTCTCCTCAGACTTGTGCCACCTCAGGTGGTGGTGTAAGTCCAAGGAGACCCATTGGGGCCAGCAGCCCTTACCCAGGGGCCTTACCCAATACCTGTCACCCTTGTGTCGGCTCATCCGAGCTGACGCAAGGAGCCGGGAGGAATCCAGTGCAGAGGCCTCTGTCGGCCTCCGCAGGCTGGCGCTTTTGGGAGTGCCAGCCTGGCTTCCTCCCAAGAAGGCCTCTTGGCTTGCCTGTTCCAGCGCAAGTTTGGATTGTGCCCTAAGTCGGGGTATGTAGAGTGATCACATCCAGTGTGAACCATTCCCCATATTGCTAAAGTATGAACATATAACAGCAGAGTATACTGTGACCCCACTCCATAGTGATCCATCTGAAAGCAGGCTGGTAAATTCTTGTGTGTTGAAAAATTTTTGAACTGTATCAGGAGAACATAGTGAAACCATCAGACACTTCACAGTGTCTCAATGGAATGCATATGCTGCCATTCTTCACACCGTTCAATAGTCAAATCAACTAGCTCTAATATTACAGGTCATTTTTTTCAGCACATGTCCTTTGGTAGATTTAAACTATTGAACTTTTGCTGAAGTACATTGAGATCAGGGTGATTTGGCATCCTCTTTTTCCTGGACATGTACTTCTTTTTAGCCTCATGTTCAGGGAAAAGAGCTTAAGGCTGCAATCCTAACCAACTTTCCAGCACTGACATAAGGGCAATGCAACAAACATTGCATTACTTTGAGGAGGCCTCCATGATTGCCCCCCCCCCCAAAGCAGGATGCAGCTCATGCCCCACTGGCACAGCTATGCCAGTGCTGGGAAGTTGGTTAGGATTGCACCCTAAATGTCCTCCATTGTCTTCTTCCCTTGGAGAGAACTGAAATCAACATACATTTAATCCAGTGAGTCTGGCCTAATTGGTCACCTTTGCAAATCAGAGGGTTAGGGGGTTGTCCCAGCCAGGCCGTTGATGTGCTAATTGAGGGACAGAGGATTGATCTGAATACAAAGCCAGGCACCCTTAAATTTTGGAAGCACACACATAATTTTCTACTAAGCTCCTAAGGAAACTTCAATAAGGGCTACTGGTTTGGGTTCACTGGGTTGATATCAGCACATGGAGGAGGCAATTTCTTGGCACAGGGAATGCTATAATTACTTATAGAAGAAATGGACTGTCTCATTTACAAACTATTTCAAAGGGTTTGATACTAGATAAGCACAATTTTAAGCTTTTTTTCTTGCTCAGAATTCTATAAGTATGTTGCAAGCCAACAAGATATTTCAAAGTTTATCCGAAAAATACAGTTGAGTACAGGTGGTAATTCCTGACTTTCCCAAACTCTGATTCAACAATTAGCTTTCTCTGAAATTATATAAAGTTGATATGTTGATAACAGTCTGATGTGGTTGAGCCTGTGTGATGTTTCTCAGCCACATCAGACTATGTTGCTGTCAAAATATCAGCTTTCTGTAAATTCATTTGCTGGGCTCACAGTCACAATTTCCAAGTGAATATGTAACGTAATTAATAAATTATAGTTTTAAATTTAATAAGCAATATAGTGTTTAAATTAATCACAGAAGATCAATGTATGAGTGGTTTTAGCTTTTATTTTGTCATGTCCTACATTTTTCCTGGATGTCCTACATTTTGGGGTGTCTTGTCCTCTTTTGCAGTTATGACATCTGGTCAACCTGATTGAGATGCACAGACACAGAAAGTGAATATATCCAGAAATATTACAAGTGAACTTTGTTATGAGATATGTTAAGCCTTAAAAGAATTAGGAGCAGTACTAAAATCAGAACATTTTTTAAAATTGTGCTATTTTGAAGACTGTATAAAAGATTATTGGGATAAGAAATGGATGAAATGGATGCAGACTGTCTAGTTGATACTTTCTGTACTGTCCTTCAGACACTGATTTTTGCTCAATCCATTAGTCCAGTAGGGCGAAACCCTTTTTCTCATGAATGAGTAAGCCGCATAGGGTGCAATCCTAACCAACTTCCCAGCACTGGCATAGCTGTGCCATTGGGGCATGTGCTGCATCCTGCAGTTGGGGAGCAGTCATGGAGTCCTCCGCAAGGTAGGGCAATGTTTGTTCCCTTACCTAAGAGTTGCATTGCCCTTATGTCAGTGCTAGAAAATTGGTTAGGATTGCGGCCATAATCAGATAACTACTCCTACAATTGAGAAGCATTTTTGAAAGTGGTTATATTATAACCAATTCTTTGTAAGACCTCCAAGTTCCTTGTTATATATTGAACCGTATTGCACTGGAGCTAAAATGCATAGACACTTACCTAGAGTCAAAATGACTGAAGTGTTGTGGTAGGGTATCAAAGGACTTCCATGGAAACAAACCAACACTCAAAGATAGAATTCCACCAATGACATGGTTTCCTGGCTTAAAATAATCTAATCCATGTCTGGCATTTGTTCCTCTGCGCCGTCCTTCCCAGTTCTTGCCGGACACTTCAGGGAGGAACACAAGCAGGAGAAAGAGTGGTCTCTTTGCGGAGACCATCACATGTCTTTTAGACCTTGAAGGTTTTATTCCTGCTAAACAACACTGATGGCTAACAACACAAAGCACCATTTGTTATGATAAAAACAATAGTCATGATCAGCTGAGCCTCTGTGCTTGATCTGAGATATTATTCTCCCTCACTGTGAAGGAGCCCTGTTATCTACTGACTCTGCAGAGCTGCAAAGGTGGGCAAAAAAAAAAAAAAAAAAAAAAGCCACCCCCCCCCCCCGAAAGAAAACACCTTTTATACCCGACTTCATTGCTCATGCAGGTTTTGACAAGTTTTGCAATCTTCTTTCCCTTTCCCTTTAGATTTACTGTTGTTTATGATATTGGAAGTTACTTCAGAGAGTCCCTTGGGACTCTCAATCACTGTATAAGTATAGGGGAGATAATGACCATGCCAAACACAGGGGATCCCTCTGAGCTTCTTCATACTAAAGAACAGAGAAAATACTTCTGGATCACAAGCCTAAAACATTGTCTCCTCTTTGTCAGGTCGGCAGGATGGATTAGAATGTTTTCTCAGGCTCCACAGTGATGTATCCCTATTAGTTATGGTGCAGTTCATGTTCTCAGGTTTAACTGTATATTTATTTAAATGGTGTCTACCCCACCTTTTATTACCCCCATACCCGCAAATAAAGAGACCAGACTTCAGCTTGGATGAAAATGGGCCACTTTATTCAGTCTTAACTGCAGCAGGGCAATAACAATAACATACAAGCTTGTGGGGCAATATGGGGGAAACGGTTCTAGCCATCTGCCTCCTGCTACAAACTCATTGGCGTACCGCCTGGCTCGAGGCCCCAGCTGTCAATAGCCAGCCTAGGCCTTTCAACGCCACCCCCAAAGGGACAAGGCAGCCAGACTTCAGAACAGTAGAGATAGCCTCACCGGCCTGACAGTCCAGGCAAGGGGTTTGCCTGCCTGCATCCTGGAGCCGGTCAGGCATCATAGGAGCAGTTCCGACTTACCCCTCCCCCTACTGCCTTGGATGGACACCAAGCCAGATACCTACCTACCCAGCCCCGCACGTATCCTCCCATAGGGGAGGACAGCCTGGAGCTTGTCGTCCCCGCTCCCCATAAGGATGAAATCCTTCAAGCCCTGCTGCAGATCGGATAAAAACAAGTCATTGCCGACTGGTGACAGGTGCACCCCATTGCTGTGGAACAGGGCAGGCTGCCTGAACCCAATAGCAGGGTGTTGGATCACTGCCCTGCCCTGCTCAACTACTACCCTCCCCAGGTAATCATTCACTCTTTTCCTGGCGACGTCTATTCTGCGGATGCTCCACGCCCTGTGCCAAACACGCCGGGAGAGGAGATTGGACCAAAGGATAGTAATCCCCGGGAACCAACTTCTAAGCAATGAGAACTCCCTGTGGGCCTGGAGCCTCAAAGACATCGAAGTCCTCTGGCCCAGGTCATTCTCCTCTAAGTATACCATGATTACCTGGGGAGGGAGATGCTGTGCCAGATAATTAAGCAGCAATGGCATAAACTGTCCCCAGCACATGCCTCTTCTGGCAGCCCAGGTGACACTGGCCAGGCCTCCCAGTCCCAACTGGGAGCTGAAGCTGCCAGCCAACGCCCTCTTCCGGGCCCAAAAGATAATTGAGTGATGGCAGGTCAGGACCCTCACGGGAATTGACCAACAAAGACCTGCAACAGAAAAAGTAATGTAAGCCACTAACACTGGATCCTCTAGTGGGATTCCCTGGGCTAAATCCCTCTGGATCCTCTGGATAGCTCCGGCATGGAAGCCCAACCTGGCTGCCATCGATGAGGCACCAATTCTAAAGGAATGCAGGCCGAACTGTCCGGCTGCCATTCCAAGCCTCTGCAAAGTGGCATTAAAAATCGCCCTGAACTGATACACTGTCACACAACCGCCTGAACCGGGCAGATATACACATTGGCAGCTCTTTTCAGGTGGTCCCACTGGCCCTTACCTCGCTGGTCGGTCTTAAAACACCTTAAAAACAGAGAAACACGGTTAACACCCAACTGACAATCGCCCCATCGCAAGGCCCTGTCCCCGGGGGTGACTTTAGAAATGGATAATACCTCTCTAGGGCAGAGAGGTACTCTCTCTAGGCCCCAAAGAACAATACCTGGCCTTAAACATCATCGCCTCATAACACAATGCTCAATGCAGACCAAAGTCGGCACATAAGCCCGCAGCAGGCCCAGGGTAACCGGCTTCCGGGCATCTGGGAGCAGGGGACAGCTCCTCCTAATCCCTTCTAGTGTCCACCTAACCCGAAAGTCCGATGTGTTGTCAACCCAACCCAAGGCCTTGGACTGGAAAGACAGAGCCACCAAGTAGACCGAGATCGAGCTTGCGGATAACCCCCTTCTCCGATGGGCAATCACAAACTTCATCAGGTGGCTCACCGGCAGAGGCCATGCGTCCACCAGACACTGCTGCCTGCGAAAAGCCAAAAACTCCTGAACCTTCTTCCCATAACTGTCCCTGGTAGCGGCTGCTAGGGAAACCCAGATCATGTTTTGGGCGGTGCTGAGGCAAGACTCCACAGCCATAGGGGCATGGGTTCTGGGTCCCGACGAGCGTCCGAAGCCGGCTGCCTGAAACGCTCCTCCTGAAAACGAGAGAGAGCATCAGCAATGCTGTTTTGAACCCCGGCCATGTGCAGAAAAGAGGAAATTAACTGATATTATTATTATTATTAACAGTATTTATATACCGCTTTTCAACTAAAAGTTCACAAAGCGGTTTACAGAGAAAAATCAAATAACTAAATGGCTCCAGTGATAGGCACTGGAGAACGAAAGCTCTCACCAAGCGCATAACCCTGGGCGATTTAGACGTTTGCTTATTGATGATTACCATGCATTCCCCAATAAATTCAGCCGACAACAGGTATGGAATTAAAATGGGCCACTTTATTGAATTACAACAAGAGCAACAAGGCAAAACAGGGTAAACAATACCCATCTCCAGTGCAGGGTTCTAAGTGGGGGAAACGGCCCTAGCTCTCTACGTCCCCCAATCTCATAGGGCGTCTACCCGACTCCATGCGTAGCTCAATTGTTATTAAGCCTGCCTTTCATCATCGCCCGAAGAGGGTAAGCCAGCCAAACTGCTATGCCTTCAGGTCACCCCTGCAAGGCCCCCAAGTTCAGACCAGGGGCTAGCCAGCCTGCCTCCCCGAGCCGGTCAAGCATCTTGAGAGCAGTTCTGGTTCACCCCTGTCCTTGCTGACTTAGATTGGACACCGAGAAGGTCTTCTGCCTACACACCCCACACTTCTACTGCCACAAGGGGAGGTCAGCCTCGCGCTTGGCCTTTCCTGCACCCAAAAAGAGTTTCAAGCCCTGTTGCAAATCTGATAAAAAGAACCCATACCCCATAGAGGAAAGATGTACTCCATCGCCACGGTACAGATCAGAATCCTCAAAACAAATTCTAGGATGATGGATAGCCACTACCCCGAGCTCCATGACGACCCTGCCCAGGTAAGCGTGGACTGTTGCGTGCTACGTCGACTCTTTTAACACAACGCGCCCATTGCCAGACCCTCCTAGGCAGCATGTCAGACCACAGGATAGGGATCCCGGGGAACTGACTATCCAACAAAGTAAAGTCCCTGCAGGACTGGAGCTTCAAGGACATGGACGTCCTCTGCCCCAAGTCATTCTCGCCCAAGTAGACCACAATTACCTGCAGCAGGGGATTGAGACCAATTTATTCCAAAAAGGCTGTAAAAAATTGACCCCAACACATACCCCACTCAAACTATGGAGTGTCTGCAGATCAAGACCCTGGCTGAGCAACTCCCTCGCGGACCTGTTGGAAAAAGAAGCACATTGTGAGGTAAGCTCACCAACAGGCCCAAAATAATACAATAGTAAAGAGGAATGACTCCTCTAACCTTGTACTAATGCCCCAAATGGCCCGTCACAGTCAGTGACCTGGTCTGGCCCTACCAGCGCCTACACATCACACCAACATGGCACTGCACACGCCCACCTGGCACTGCACGTGGAGCCTTCATGGCACCTACACAACCCACCAACATGGCACTGCATATGGAGCCCTCATGGCCGATCATAGTGAAAGGCACCAGAGCAGCATGAAGCCCAAAAATTCATGGACATCCTGGGCCTTAAAACACAGTCACCCCACTGAAGGACTCTGTCAGTGGGGACAAACTGTGACCAAACCCCGGGCAAAAAGCCTCATAGAACATTATCAGAGTCACTGTCCAAAACAGCAGGAACTCAAAGGCTGAGAAACATATGGCACTAAACTCCATGCTCAGCCCGCGCAAAATGGTGGGTGTAATAGGTAAGCACCTACCTTGGCCTGCAGGTCATCACCCTCCAAAGTCAACCACCATTTACCACACCCTAAACTCCTTGGTAAGATCCTGAATTCCCTGGGCCTGTGACTGAAAAGAAATGGCAGCCAGATAGATGAACACAGATCCACCGGATGTCCCCGTTATGCAGTCCAAAATGCATATGTGTGTGGGGTGCAAATGGTCAGATCTTACTCAAGTAGCTGGCCATGGGTAGATGAAGCCAGTGATGCCCAGGTGGCTTCTAGGTCCTCGGGCTCGAGATCCTAACTGGCCTAGGGGGCTAGCTACCGAACGCGCTCCTTCTGAACTCGAGAGAGGGCATCGGCTATGCTATTTTCAATCCCAGGTAGATGTCTGGCTGAGAAAACAGTGCTGATAGCAAGGCACTGCTTGGCAAAGACTATAACCAAATTCATAACCCGGGGGGAGGTCTGCATGTTTATTATGTGGATCATGGCCCGATAGTCGCCATGGCAATTGGGAAGAGCTCCAAAATGGTTAGGTCCCTAGTGATCCCTTCCATCATCATACCCAGATGGCCCCTCAAAAGGAGATCAAGGTAGTGGGCAATGGATTGCAATCCTAGGGGTGCACTGGAAGTAGTCTAAAGGCAGATTAAATATCTGCCATCAAATATTTGCCATCAAATATTTGCCATCAAAGCCGCAGGGACACACCTCCTGAGGCGGGCAACAGCCCCGTCTAAAGAAGTGTGTCATACTGAGTTGGGGCAGTATCCCGTCATTTACAGAGGAACCCTCTGGAAAGGACAGGTGGTGAATCAGCCTGAACTGGCTCAGGGCTTTTTAGGCCCCAAATTCAGAGGGGACACCAGCAGATTCCTCAACGGATGAACAGCAAACGGTCCAACTATTCTACCAGCCTCAACCACCTAAGCTATTTTACCGCTCACAACCTCCACCCTGTCATCAGCAACTGACCAGAGAACGTGGGACTAACACGGTGGCGGGGCCCGAATCTTAAAGCCCAAACTGGAAACCCTCCAGCAACAGTCTGGCTGCAGAACGATCAGTATAAAATTGCAGCCAGTAAACCAAGGAGGAAATCTTAATTGGGGATGGACCCCTCGCTAACACCAGTTGCGGGGCCGCCGCCAGACCTTTTGCCCTGTAAGGGGCGAAAACCCTGCCTCGGACCACTGAGATGAGGGCATTTCGTGACCGGGTGCGAAATGCCCCACTCATGCTGCAGCCATGGGCATACAAGCATCCCTGCCTACTGCATTTCCCTGTGGCATTGAATTGGAAACACCATGAGGCAGGAGCCCCAAAATGGTGCGCAGCCACGAGGCACCCCCCCCCCACTGAGCGCTGTAATGCAGCCCCAGCCAGTTCCCCTGGGCAGGGGCCATGGGCAGGCCACCCAACACAGGCGTCTGCCACACCAAGTGGACCCCCGGGGAGACCCAACGGCCGTCACTCATGGGGCGTGCGAACATGCCGTGCCCCAAAGAGCCGAAGGGGCAACCCCCGCCGCCGCGCATGGGTGCGCGAGCCCGTCATGCCCGACGTGCAGAGCACGCAACAGGGGGAGCAACCCCCGCCGACGCCCGCAAGCCGGATCGTGGCCGCAAAGCGCGTAGCGAAAACCACACCCAGCAGGAGAGCCTGCCGACCCTGCAGCTTTGCCCTGCCTGCTGTCCAGCGCCCTGCCTGGGGCCACCCAGCTTAGCGCAGGAGGACACCAGGTGCTCAGCCCCACACAAGCCGCATGCGTGCAGGAAAGTACAGTTGTTCCTTCCACACTTTTCTGAGGCATTGACTTCAAAACACATTTGCGGGTTTTGAACCCACACTGCACCGTTGGGTGCCTTGCTTGGTTCACATTTATTTCTGGCAATAAGATGGCCGCAGTCAGAGCGGTCTCCCCATGCCAGCCTGGAAGGGATGACCAAATGTGTCCACAATTTCCATTGTGGAACACGCCAATCCAATGCCGGATCATGCGTGGAGCGCAACCTAAAATGGTGGTCATAAGCCATCCAGGTCATGCCTGTATAGTCCCTGAACGCCCTGTGCACAATGTCCAAATACTTGAGCAGAGCAGGGGCTCAGTTGCGATACATCTGGAGCAGCATGGATGTGTAAATGAAAAAACCGTTCAGCCAATTAGCCCAGTTCTTGTCAATCTTCCGCTTCCTCACCATCTCCTGGTCCTGAACCGGCTCACCCAACTTCAGGATGGGTTCTAGCTCGATCTGCGGAAGGCTGAACATGTCCACTTATTCGCCCCTCCAGATCTTTTCTTTTACTGCTAGAGCCAAGTGACCACCCAAGGGGAGAGCCATGTCCCCATAGGAGACCTGGGGATGCTCAACCTGCTCCATGTCCCAATAGGAGACACGGAGACGTTCAACCTGCTCCACACAACCTTCCAATGGCATCCCAGGGGTGGCCAAAGGGGCCATCAAGTTCCTCAAGGGGGGGAAAGCTGACAAGCCAGGTGGCCCAGGGGCCCAGACAGGGGGTGGGGGAGTGGCCACACCAATCGTTGCCACTGCAGCCTGTGCCAGCCCGCCCTGGGCTCCCTGCTGGTATAAACCCCCCAGGAAATATGGGTTGGGCGCACCCCCCACTGAGACCAGGGCCACCACTTCGCCCCAAGGGCGGTGGAGGGAACTGCAAAGCCCTCCCGCTCTTCCCATACCGCTCCTAAACTGCCACCTGCATCTAGTCTCACCTGAAGTGCTCAGCGCCAGCTGTGCGCCCTTCTGTGCTACCTGCGTGGCACCTGTGCTCTACTTCAGGCATGTGTTCCCTTTGGGCAGAGGGTTTTGGAACATCAACAACCCCTTGGCCCCTCACATGCTTCCTAGAAGAGAAAAGCTCAATGAGACGGGTACCGCGCCCTTTCCTAGTAGACCTACGTAGTGGTGCAATCGTATCAGATACCCCACCCCATCACCTTTCCCCGCACCATGGAGGTCTTTCTCCTTCTCTCTAGCCTCAAAGGGTACCAACAGTGCCCTCAGCTCGTTGTAATCCTCCTCCCCTTCCGAAGAAGAAACAGGAGGGGAATGAGGGGGTGCAGGTCTCTTGGGGGTGTTCATGCCCCTCTTCTGGCTTCTCTTACCCATAGTGAGCCTGAAAGAGAAATATCCCCCCACCCCATGTGCTAGAATTCACTGGAGGATACAAGAGCCCGAAAGCACAGAAAGCAGGGGAGGAGGCCCAAGCCCTGCTCCCAGACACTCCCACTCCACCTGCTTCACTCCTCTGGACCCTCAGGTGGATGGAGGACCGGCAGGGCTTCCTCCATGCTTGTGCGCCTCACGAGACGATGCCCTCCGCAGTGGGACCGCTGCACGCCAGACCGCCTCAGCATCGCCGCTCAGGCCACCTGGAACACGCCGCTGCAGCCTGTCCGCAGGGGCTAAAAGCTCCGAGGCCTCGCGTGTGCCTTCTCCTGCTCGCCCTCGCCTCACTGAGAGGCGTGCCTAGCCACTTGCAAGGCCGTGAGCCAGCCCAGTTCGCTTCCACCGAGGACACGCCTGCCCTCGTTGCTGGCCGGGAGCGCACTGAGCCCGGCCGGAGTGCGCGCTCCAGGCAGGCGCTCTGGCCCCGCCTCCCCCAGTTGTAATAACCAATCGTGGCAGAAACCTCAGCCTGGAAGCACGAGGCAGGGAGGGGTGGTAATCAGCCGCTGGTGCCAAATTGGTGCCAGGGGCATTTCTAATTACAAATCTTTTCTAATTCCGAACTTCTGGTGCCGGTGAACCTGAAGCCCCCGGAAGTGAAGGAAGCTGTGTTCCTCTTGCCTCTGGAGGCTCTACTGAAGTGCATAGAGGATATATGCAACTGCCCATGGCCTCTACGAGCTTCAGAATGAAGCCCAGAATAATTTAAAGTGATTTCTGGTTTTTGGTGAAAACCAGAAGTCATTTTTAAACGAATTCAGGTTTCATATGGAAGCCTGCAGAGGCTGAGGGCAGATGTACATGTTCTCTGCAGGCTTCAGAAGAGCCTCTGGGAGTTTGGGTTAGGGGGAAATGCCATTTCATTACCTGTGGGGGTTCCAAGAACAGAATCCCTGTGGATAATACGGGCCGCCTGTATTACAAATTTAAATGTATTTTTAGTGTGTTGGGGCGGAGGGGTTGCACGTGGACCCTGACAATTCCAACTTTGGCCTCAGTGGTCTGTGGTCTCTTGAAGGTTGGGAAGCACTGTTATATGTGAAAGAGAAGTTGCAGGGCCTGGCAAATGGAGCAGATCTTTGGGGATGTGGCCGCAGTTCTTTAGGACTTTGCTGTGGTTCTACTCCTGATCTCACCACTACACAATATTCCAGTGGTTTGCAAACTTTTTACAGGCCCTAGAGGCTGCTGTCTGATTTATGAACACTAAGGTGTGTGGCTATAATGGTGGTTGGGCAGCAGTGCCCCCACCCCCCAATTAGCAACGTGTTTAACCCTTGATGCACAATCTGCCTTGTCAATTTTGCAACAAACCAAAAATTGGGTCATGCCCCACTGGTGGGTTTCAGACTCACAGTTTGGGAACTACTGCACTATTTTAAGCTGAACAGTGTTTGCATTGACAGCTATTGGGAGCTTTCTTTCCGTTTAAATGAAAGATTTAACAGGGGCATGATTGGAAGTGTAACTATAAGCCCTACAGTCCTAAATCACTCCCATCCACCATTGTTCTGTTTATTAAATGTTGTCCAAAAAAATTCCAACTGGCCATGTTTTATTTGTAGTATAATATGATTGGGCCCACCTGCGTGGCATTCCCTTATCAGTTTTATTGACCATAGCGTAGCTGTTCAGTAATGAGGGGTGAAATCTGAACTGGAATCACAGCAAAGGCAACACACATCTCACCATGATCCCAGTTCAGACTGCCCTTCCCAAAATTACATACTGTTTGATCTTCGTAAACATGTATGTTATTCATTTCACAAAGACAATCAGGGAGGTGTTTAGGTACTCTGTAATTATCCAGTACTGTAATTTCCTTCCTTGGGTAATCAGTAAGAAATACATCCATATTTCAAAAGGAGATGGATTTATTCTGAACTGTGTCAGTGCTCAATGGTGGAACAAAGATTGATCAGGCATCTCTTCTTTAGCTCGCCACACCAGCCAAACATTTCAGAAGGAAACTCTGTGACCACACATGCTGCTTCCATGTGACTCCTGAGTGAGGTTCTATCAAGGCAGCTGCCATAGAGATATCATTGTAGCTGGAACTGCAGTTCAGGATGCAGAAGTTCAGATGCAATTGGGTTAGACCTGCTTTTGCAGCCCTGTGGTTGTTTTTGCTCTTGATGCTGCTGCTTCTCCCTTCTCTTGTCTGTTGGGAGGATGTGCCCAGTAAATGTGAAATTGAAGGAAGCTATGGGGATACTAGGCTAGGAGATGCTGTCATTGGTGGGGTCCTCTCTCTTATATGTACTGTACACACTGCAATCAATTTTCAGAGACTACCAGCTCTGGAGGGAGTCAATTTCACGTAAGTTATTTTGTGTTTGGTGGTCATCACTCTACTTGAAACATGAAGACTAGGGAACAAAAGACTGCACTGGGGTGGCATTTCAACAGGTGCAGCTTGTTGGGAAGAACAGTTTGGGGATGGGGCTGTGCCATGGCCAGGAAGGGAGTGGAGAGCATTGAAAGCAGCTCTGTTTATATCCTAGCCCCTTTCCTGGCCACAGACTAAGTGCATATATCCACTTGGACTTGCACCAGCAACATCACTGGCACAGGTCTGAGTAGGTCCATTGCAGCAGCTAAGACTTACTTCAGGACAAAGAAAGAAATGTTCCCTTACGTAATCATTTTTGTTCTGGTCAGATGAACAACTCCATTCCTGCACCCCACTTCCTGAGTGAGGTTCCTGTGAGGTTCCATCAGGATGCCAGCCACAGAGATATCATTGTAGCTGGAACTGTAGTTCAGGATGCAGAAGTTCTGCTGCAGCTGGGTTAGACATGCATTTGCAGCCCAGTGTTTGTTTTTGCACTTCTTGCTGCTGCTTCTCCCTTCTCTAGTCTGTTGGGAGAATGTGCCCAGTAAAAGTGAATTTGAAGGAAGCTATGGGGATACTAGGCTAGGAGATGCTGTCATTGGTGGGGTCCTCTCTCTTTTACATCCTGTACACACTGCAAGCAATTTTCGGGGACTGCCAGCAATGAAGAAAGGCAATTTCTCGTAAGTTATTTCTTGTTTGGTACCCATCATGCTATTTGAAATATGAAGACTAGAGATCAAACAACTGCACTGGGGTGGAATTTCAACAGGTGCAGCTTGTTGGGAAGAACAGGGTGGTGTTGGAGCAATGCCATGGTCAGGAAGAGAGCTGATATCTTTGAAAGCACCTACATTTATATCCTATCTCCATTTCTGGCCACAAACTATCTACACATATCCACTTGGACGTGCACCAGCAAAATCACATGCACAGTAGATCCATTGCAGCAGCTCAGACTTACTTCAGGACAAAGGAAGAAATGTTCCCTTACACAATTATTTTTGTTCTGGTCAGATGAACAACTCCATTCCTGCACCCCTCTTCCTTACACCTCTTTAGTTTTGTTTCCTTTTCTCATTGTACTTGGGATGAGTTTTTCACTGTACAAGCGTATATCAAATAGTGTGGGTGTCATTGTCCCCTAAAATTGAGTGCAGTGCAAACCAGCACTAAAAAGGACATTGTTCTTGATGGGACAAGAACCTGACACTGACTGGCCAGAATACACTGCTCTGATTGTCAATTGCTGTCAGTCATGCCCAGGATGAACCACACTGTAGCAAAACAGTGCTCAAGGAAATGCCATTGTGGGTGGTACTACTGTAAATGTATATGTGGTGCACATAACAATGTGCTAGAACTTATCTCTGCCTCAATGTCAATCTAATTTCAGAATAGGGTACAAACATTATCAGCATGTCCTGGCCTTCCTTTTTGCCATTCATGAGATCAACAGGAATCCCAATCTCTTGCCCAATGTGACCTTGGGCTTTAAAATCTATGACAATTTTTTTGAAGGAATGGCCACATATAAGTCCATCCTGGATCTACTCTTCAAACAACAAAGGAATGTACCCAATTACAAGTGTGATAGGAAAGGTGATGTCTTGTCTGTCATTGGGGGATTCACGGTAGAGTATGTCATCCAAATGGCCAACATTCTTAGCCACTACAAGTTTCCACAGGTAGGTACATTTGGATGCATGAATGGGTGGCATAATACTGCTCTTCACTTCTTATATTATTTGTAACTTTATCAGTGAATGCCTTTTTTTTAGCTTGAAAAGAATTGCAAAGGGGCAATGCAGTGCAATAAGTAAATTGTTTATTCAGAAGAAATAACCATTTGAGGAGGTTCTTGAGATCTCAGTTGTATAGGAGGACATAACATGACTGATCTGTAACCCAGATGTGGGCAGAGAGACCTCCAGCTCTAAAGAATCATAATCATAATCATAATAATAGTCGGGGTCGCTGCCTCCCTCCCACCCCGACTGACCCAGATGTGGGCAGAGGCCGGGAGAGGGACCCCACACTGGCAGCAAAAGCCTCGGGAGGAGGAGGAGAGGCTGCCTGGACCCTGGACGCGCCCGCCCAGCTGCCTGTTCCACCAAACTCAAGGGAAAGAAGGGAGGCAGGGACCAGAGCCCCAGGCCCCTGTAAGGAAGTGGGAGGAGGGTGAGGGAGGAAGGGGGGAGAAAGCCGAGAGGGCTTCATAACAGAGGCCTGTGATGAGGATCAGGAGGGCAAGGTGTGGAGCGGTTCCTGCAGCCCCACTGGTGAACACCACCCTCAAGAGACAGCAAGGAAGAGAAGGGTGCTGTGACACCCTCCCTTTGGTCACCCAGCTGAGGCTCCTGAGGCACTTCCCTCCCCCCTTCGTTAGGCCTCCTCTCCCTTGCTGGGAAGGCCTGGGAGGAAGGGAACCAAACTCCACGGACGACAACCGCCTCACCCCCACACGAAGCCTGACAATGCTAATGTTGGTGTTTATATACTGCCTTTTTTGGGCATCAGATTTCTCCTCAGACTTTAATTCAAGGTGGTTTGCATAGCAAGGTTTTCCAAACCCTGTAGTAGCCTTTATAATAGAATAGTTCTGATCTTTCATAGAAAGCCTCATTACAGCTGAATTCCTTCCCAGTCTGGCCTCCCTCTGGCTGCTTCGCCTCCCATGCGACTTGACAGCAACTCCTCCCTGCCACTGATGGTCAACTCATTATCAGCATGTCCCAGATACTTCTGGTTGTTTCGAACTGGTGTCACCAGATCTTCAGGCATACATGGCAGCAGCTCCACCACTGAGCCAGACCTCCTGCCCTAAACATGCTTTTCAGTGTATAGCACCCAGGTTTGAATCCCAAGAAAATGTGTCATAAATGCAGCCAGTTATATATACTGTTCTTAAGCTTAAGCACGCCAATCCTATCGCACTGATTTCAATACTGCTTAGTCATGTCTCATATTCTGGGGATACAAACCATAGAAGTGATTTTAAAAAATCACTTTTTAGATTTTTACAAGATTTTTACGATTAAAAGATTAAAAAAAATTTTTTAAAAATGGAAACTTGAAGCTTGGCAAAACAATAGCTTGGTCTGAATCAAATACGTTACCCTTTTCAGGACATTAAGTGATGGCTTGTGGACATGGTGAAAGGAAATGTGTTGTAACTCATTTGGAGCACAATCCTATGCATGACTACTCAGAAGTAAGTCTCATTGTGTTCTATGGGCAGTGGCACAGCTAATGATTGTGTAGGCCGCTGCTAAGCTCAAAATGTTGTCCGGGACGTGATGTGACAACCAGAACTGACGTCACACCTGGGCTTTTAAAAAAGTGAAAACTGGGAAGAACACTCCTCCTCCTCTAGCAGCTCACCACCCACTTGCTCTGCTGCCTCAGTGGCATAGCTAAGGCATCTATTTGCTACCTGGGGTCAAATTTGTTTTTATTTTCTGCTTAATTGGCCACAACTTTTGATAGAATACAGATATTCCAATGCCATTTTTTTCATTGCACTCTGCATTAAATTACCTTTCCAATGATATATAACATGACGGTATTATTCATACATACCAATATTTTCACAATTTTGGTCACTAGTGTCAAGCTCCACTTGTTGTCCTGCTAAAGCTTGATGCCCAGTGCAACTGCTACCCCCTGCAGCCCCTTAGCTAAGCTGCTGTCTACAGGGCTACCTCCCAGGAAAGTGTGCATACAATTGCAGACTTACTATAATTTATTGATGGGAATGTATACAAAGATACATTGTTCAGTATACTTAGCATATCATTGATAAACAAAAGTCTGGATTGTAATAAATACTTTGGTATGGAAAACGGTGGTTAATTTTCTAAGCTGTTATGAGCCATGTTTTCCCCCATTAGATTACTTATGGTTCGTATGAGAAACCAGTCACAAAAAATAATTTCCCTTCTCTATACTGGATGACAATAAGGGAAGGTACTCTGCACACCGGCATCGTCCAGCTACTGCTGCATTTCCAATGGACATGGATTGGTCTCATTGTTTCAGACAATTATAGCGGAGAAGGCTTTGTGCAGAGGCTGACACCATTGCTTGCCTGGAACAGCATTTGTGTTGCCTTCTTAGAAAAAACTGGCATCAAGGATCTTAATTCAGATCCCACTCATAATACATTCAAGCAAAATATATTCAGGATACTCTCCATACTTTTAACCACGACAGCCAACGTTGTTATTGTTGACGGGGATTCTAAGACTCTGGAACCACTGGCAGTCATTTTATATGTAGCTGAATGTATACAAAGACGTCTTATAGGGAAGGCTTGGATCACGTCACCTCAGTGGGATTTCATCAGCACTGCTGCCACTGAGGGCTTCTGTGCAAAAACATTCCATGGGACTTTGTCTTTCACAACCTCCATGAAGGCCGTGCCAGGATTCCAGGACTTCCTTCAGACTCTAAAGCCTGATAAGTCACTCACACGTTTTCTCTGCCTTTTCTACAAATCTGCATTCAGGTGCTGCCGTGATGGGAAAATTAAAACTTGTAAACACTGTACCGGAGAGGAGAAACTGGAGAGTCTGCCTCAGACTGTATTTGAGATGGAGATGAGTGTTGTGAGCTACCGTATTTACAATGGTCTCTATGCTGTAGCACATGCTTTAAATGCCATATATACGTCCAGGCCGAAAAGAATGCTGAACAGAGACACAGGCAAACCTTTGAACATTGAACCCTGGCTGGTACATTCCTTACTGTATTAAAACGGTTATGTATGGTGCAATCCCAAGCACACTTACTAGGAAGATAATTGGAGCACAGTGGAAATCACTTCTATGTAAACTTGCTGTGGATTGAATGGGTGGTGTGGGTGAAATCATGTTCCCAGGCACATGGGGGGGGGGCACATTGCATAAGCTAATCAGATCTGAAGCTTGCAGGACTTTGATGACAGACCTCTTGGATATCCCATGCACATTGCTTTATAGCCCAATCCTATGCATGTCTACTCAGATGTAAGTCCATTGGGTTCAATGGGGTTGACTCCTAGGAAACCGAATAGGGTTGAAGCCTTAAGTTCCAAAATGTAAGAAAAGCGGAATATAATAGGAACTTATGCTGTCAAGGTGAGACATAACCGCCCCTTTGTAGCCCTTGGAAAAGTGCCACAGCTGTCCCGCCTGCTTACACCTGAGGAGGCTCTCTTTACACCTGAGAAAGCAGATGCAAGGAGAGGCTCCTCAGGTGTAAGCAGGCACGTTTCCAGCACCAATGACCTGCACCATAGCCCCAAGTAAAGGAACAATTGTTCCCTGACCTTGACAAGTCCTCTGTGACTGCCCTCACAATGCAGGAGGCAGAGCAGGCCCCATTGGCACAGTTGCATCAGTGCTGCAAAGTTTGGATTGGGCCCATAGATGTGGAAATGTTGGATATGATGGTGAGCTGAGAGGAGAGGAAGATGAGGAAGATCTGCCAAGCGTATTCTAATAGATTTTAATAAATGAAAAAGTTCTTTTAACTTGTACATCTCCGGATTACAGGTGCCTTTTCTGACCAGGGGATTGGTAATACAGTGCGCAATATACATTGAAGCTATCAGGTGTTTTCTATTTTTGTCCAATCTAGATGCACTCTTTTTTGAAGAATGTCCACTTTAACAATGGTGCTGGCCATGAATTCTGGTTTGCCAAAGAGGAACCATCTTCTGGACTTGATGTCATCAACTGGGTCACTTTCCCTAATCAATCCTTCCTTAAGATCCAAGCTGGAAAGATTTCTCCAAGTCAAGAGCTTACCATCCATGATGAGGCCATTGTGTGGAATAGCAGATTTCAGCAGGTAGGGCTAAAATCCTTCAGCAAGGTGACTTCTTCATTTGCTTGGGAACATTCCTGAACATGAGAGCATTCCTGGAGGCATGCACTGCATGCTATGGTGGGGGGCAGGATTGAGAGGCCTTTGAGATGTAAAGGAGCATACTTTCCCCTTACCTCTGTATAGGCCCCCTGACAGCCTAGGGGTCTCCTTGTACCTATGCCAGCTCTATAACTGGTATAAGCTTGAGGAGATCCAGAGGGTGGGGAAGCTTGAAAACTAGGGGATAGGATTCGACATGCATGACTCCCACCAGATCAACCCCTCCCCTCCCTGACCGACCCCTGTTCCTCCCCTGAAGTGCCCTATTACTCCTCCTCTCTGCCCAATACCCAAACCTGCCAACAACTTACTTGAGTCTCCATTTATGGCAGCCGGAAAGCGTCCTGCAATGCTGGAATGTGAGTCCTAGCAGTGCAGGGTGACCAAAGGATTTTACCCCTGCAGTGCAATCGTATACCTGACTACTCAGAAATAAGTCTCACTATGTTGAATTGGGCTTACTGACAGGAAAGTGTATATAGGATTGCAGCCTTACAGTCACAAGTCTTGTAGGAAAACTGAAACAAACCATTAGTACATATACCTAAAGTTAATATCCAAATGAATTTTAACTGATCTATTTTCCCCAAACATCCTAGAAGCTGGAAATCTAACCACGCTTACCTCGAGTAAGACCCATTGACTATCACTGTTAAAAGCATATACACAGTAGCCTGTTAAAAGTACAGATCTGAAACATTTCCCCAACATACATACCATGGTAGCATAAAGTCTAATATATTAAAAATAAAATGCACATTGAAATGAATGGGGACCCATCCAAAATTGGTTCGTGACTCACCTAATGGGTCCTGACCAACAGTCTGAGAAACACTGAATAAGACTGCAGCCTTAGAGTCACAGATCGGTATTATCCAGGGTTTGTAGGATTGCTATGACTGTACCATTAATACACAAACCTAAAGTAATTATCCTCATCCACTTTATCCTAAACTTGTACTGGGTCATTCCTGTCCTCTACAGACACAGAATAAAATCATTTTAAACATATTTGCCAGGCAAGTAGCCTCTCATGTTGATTATTCAAATATCTATATTGAGGAAAAGGTGGTAAATAAATATTCCTATATTGAGAAAAATATCAAATAGATAGCTGGGGTTTGAGTTGGGCCCCACTCAAAGGTGGGCCTCACCTTTTAACAAGTTGAAACACACAGAAAAAAGGAGGATGTCCATAGTGTTGAGTATTAAAAGACAGCTTCCTCTTATGTCCCATTCTTTTTATTCTTAGATGCTACCCCATTCAGAATCTAATTGCTATTGGGTACTCGCATACCACGGAGGGTAAAGAGGGAAAGTCGTCCCAGGGTTCCACCTCTCTGCCCCCCTGCCAGCATCCATGCTTCCATCCATGCCTCCCAACCAACACTTTCACCACTTTCAGCTGCCCTTCAGAGACCTTCTGGGGACCGGGGAAGTTGCATATGGCCTCCTCCTGCCCTACGGAGGCCTTCTGAAACCTCTGGAAGGCTTCTAAAAGCCCTTATGTTTAAAAGCCCTTATAAGACCTCCAGAGGGCCAGAGGAGACCACGTGCAGCCTGAATGCGATGGTAAGGGGTGGCAACTGGTGGGGGGGGCAATCTTCTGTGATCCTGCCCCCGAGTGGCACAGGGGCCAGGAATGCCAGTGCAATTGCCAATTCCCTGATGAAATAAAAGCACACTGAGTTTTCTGCTAGCAGAAAGGCACTTTGGAATTAAACCAAATCCTGGTGTTTTTCCTACTTCTTTTGGACTGTGCTCTGAACTGGTTTGAATCCCAGTAGGAAAAACAAATCTCTCTACCGAATCTCCCTGAAGTCAAATACCACAGGAGTCTACAGCAGGTCACTGGCAACAGAGGAGTTCACTGTTGCTGGTCAGGAACAAGTTGATCTCCTGTTCTTGATCAGCTGAAGTGCACTGAAAGAGAAGGCTGGTCGTGGTGGTGGGCATCAAATGTTTCCTTCAGCCTTTCTTCCCGTTCTTTCTCCTTAGAATCCGCCTGGTTCAACCTGTGTTGAGAGCTGCCGTGTCGGACACAGCAAAACGGTTCGAGAAGGGAAAGCAATCTGTTGCTATGATTGTACTGCGTGTCCAGATGACATGATATCTAACCAGACAGGTGATTGACAGTGTCCTGAATTTCCAGGAAATATTTGCAAATATTTGTCCAACCTAACACCATAATATATTCCTAGGTATGGTCTGTTCTTCTCCAAACACTTAAATCATGATGCATGGATTCTTAAAGGGAAACTGGTTACAACTTTAACAAGGGAGGATCCATGAAAGACTTCAAGGCAGTCCATTAATCAGTTCAGTGCACTTAACTCCACTGGTGCCTGTCACTTGCTGCATTTTGTCATTCCCCTGATATTAAGCATTGTTCACCAGGAAAATGAGGAATTCTTGTCCAATGTTTGCTTTCAAACTTCCATCATTCTTCTGGATTCATACATCTACTGACACTCTCTTTGTCCTTTTCAGATGCAGCTCATTGCATCAAATGCCCAGAAGATCAGTACCCAAACAAGAACCAAGATCACTGTATCCCCAAACAGACAGCCTTCCTAAACTACAACGAACCCTTAGGAATTGGGTTGGTTTCTATTGCTTTTTCCTTTACAGCAATAACAGTTATGGTGATACTGATCTTTTTAAAGAACTGGAACACTCCCATTGTCAAAGCCAACAATCAAAACCTCACCTGCATTCTTCTCAGCTCCATCCTGCTTTGCTACCTTTCCTCCCTTCTCTTCCTCGGAAAACCTAGCAAGGTGTCCTGCCTTCTCCGACAATCGGCTTTTGGCATCATTTTCACTGTGGCTGTTTCTTCTGTTTTGGCAAAAACCATCACTGTGGTCCTTGCCTTCATGGCCACCCAGCCAGGGAACAGGATGAGGAAATGGCTGGGGAAAAAGGTGGCCCACTCCATTGTCCTTTACTGTTCCCTCATTCAGGTGGGGATTTGCACTGTATGGCTGTCCACCTCTCCTCCTTTTCCAGATGTTGACATGCACTCCCAGACTGAGCACATCATAGTGGAGTGTAATGAAGGGTCGATCATCATGCTCTATTCTGTCCTGGGCTATGTTGGTTTTCTGGCCCTCACCAGCTTCACAGTCGCTTTCCTTGCCCGAAAACTGCCAGATACTTTCAATGAAGCCAAATTCATCACCTTCAGCATGCTGGTCTTCTGCAGTGTGTGGATCTCCTTCATTCCTGCTTACCTGAGCACTAAGGGGAAGGACATTGTAGCTGTGGAGGTCTTTGCCATCTTGGCCTCCAACACTGGCCTCCTGACTTGCATTTTTCTCCCTAAATGCTATGTAATTGTTCTAAACCCAGATCTCAACTCCAAGCAGCTGCTAACAGTGAAAAGAAGTAATTAAATTGGATTCTAAGATGATAGTTGTTTTGCATTTTTTTCTCTATATATGTTTCCATACAGTATGAATGCTGGATCACAGCATATTACATTTTTAATCATCAAGATTCTTTAGAATCCACAAGGTGGGGTGAGAAATCATTTCAGAAGCAATAATTGCACCTCCTTGGTAGCTATCCATGGATAATGTTAATAATGCAAGATACAACCCAGAAGTCAAAATGTTGAAACAAGGAAACACCAAGTTCATATTAAAGGCATGATGCTAAGGCAGCACAGGTGACCAAAAGAACCCAATGGTTTCCATCCTCTAAAACAGGGTTGCCCAAACCCCTGCCCGGAGGCCATTTCTGTCCCTTGGGGACCCCCAATCCAGCCCACGGAGAATCCTCAGTCTCCAATGAGCCTCTGGCCCTCCAGAGACTTGTTGGAGCCTGTACTGTCCTGACGTGACTACTCTCAGAGAAAGGGTCTACTGTTTGACTTCTTGTGTGAGTTGCAGGCCAAGGGCTTCCTCCGCTACTTGCTGTTTTACATCTGTGAAGCAGCAGCAAAGGCCAGCCTTGCTTTGTGCAATGTCTTTTATAGGCCTTGAGTTTTCATGAAACCTTCATTTATTCATGTAAGTTCCACCTCCAATATATTCATTTATGTAAAACCTTTATTCAAATTTTAAATGTAAAGGAATTCTTTCTTTCTTGGCCCCCAACGCATATGTCAGAGAGATTATGTGGCCCTCCTATCAAAAAGTTTGGACACCCCTGCTCTAAGAGAAGAATCATCCTCCAAGAAGTCCTTCCTTCACAAGAGGAACACTTTTTCCAAGTAGGGACCTTTATAGCCTACTTAACTATTGGAAATTTGTATGCAGTATCTACTTTTTTTCCAGTCATGGATATTTCTGGTCACGATGCAATAACCCAGTTTCTTCTGAGCATTATGAAGCACTGCTTCTCAGTCATGTTACTTAGAACTGGTCCTTTTCTTTCAACTTTCATCATCTAGTTCTCCGCCACTTAGTCATAACAAGCTCTAGGCTGGTGCATCAGATCAGAATATGCACCCAACTCTGCTGCACTGGTGGGGTCGCTGGGTCAGAAAGAGAAAGATCTGGATATACCTTCAGTGGCATCGCAGGTGTGTGTGTGGAAGGTGTGTACCAGACCAGATGACACCCTCAGGGGCATGGCACCACTAGTGGCCAACATTTTGGAAAGCTTTGGGAAAATGTGTATTTATGAATAAAAGCACAATGTTATATATCACTGGAATAATAATTTCATGAAGAACGTAATGAAACAAACCATGTTGAATTATCTGTATTCTGTGATACATTATGGCCAATTAATCTGAAAAAGAGAACACAACTGCCTTATGTAACAAAAAGTGGATTTACTAAACTCAAAACTGATCAGTCAGACTAATGGTTCCAAGAGCCTCTGAGGTGTTATTGTGACTTGGCAGGCAATCAATAAGGTGTTCATATGCAGAGATGGGCAAGTCAAGCACAGCTTAACTTAAGTTATGAGTCTCCACCCCCTTTAACCTGACACAAAAAGGAGCCCTAACAAGCAGGTCATTTGACACCCAGGGCCTATCAATTGTTGTCACCCCATAAAACATCATTCATTCATTCATTCATTCATTCACATTTTTATACCAGTTTTCCTCTAAGCAGCTCAGGGTGGTGTGCATGGTTCCTCTCCTTATTTTGTCCTCACAACCCTGTGAGGTAGGTGAGACTGAGAGATAGTAATGGTCATGACATGAAATGAATAATAATAATGGCCAGAAAATAAATGCAGTGAATATTTCCCCACAAGCAACGCATGAAATGCTGCATCAAATGGTATATAACATGATGGTATTATTCCTCAAAGTCATGATTTCTAGAATTTTAGACACTTGGGTGTCACCCACCCCCCACTCCCCCGAGGACGTCTCATTGACCTGTTTTGAGTTAAGGCAGTGGTTCTCAAACTTTTACCACTGAGACCCACTTATACCACCCACTTCTTAGAATGGGAATCGGTCCAGGACCCACCAGAAGTGATGTCATGACTGGAAGGGACATCATCAAGCAAAATAAAATAAATAATTAAAAAATAAATTAAAGAAAACAAATAATTAAATAAGGGGAAGCCAGCCCTGTTTTTTCAAGTGAATTTTATCTGTAGCCTGTCTGCTGTAACACCCCCCCCCCCCAAATAGTGAGATTTCCAGCCCTCCCCAGTGCCCAATTCAGTATAAGCTTTTATATTTCAAGCACATCACTATCAGGACCCACCTGGCTTTACAAGTCTAAAAACAAAGAAAAATTGACCTTACCAGCTCAAGCCTCTGTTCTATTCTTTTTTTTGGGGGGGTGCTGCCTTCTGGAGCATTTGTTGAGCTCCACTTTCATCGGATTGGGACCATGTAGCTAGCCTTGAATTCCCCTTTGCCTGACTTGACCAGCAGCCGAGGCACCGTTGCTTACTTGCGAGTAAACATGACATGTGGTTTCTGTTCGCTCTGCATACGGCTCAATACATTCATCTGCTTGGAGGGAGGGACTTCCTTCTTAGGTGTTTTTGGGGGGCTGCTTTCATTGGATAGCAACCATTCTGGTATCTCTGGCTTCCTCTCAGTCTGCCCTTTCGAAAGGACTAAGGCACATTCACCTACTCATGAGTAAACATGCAATATGGCTCAATTTCACTTTCCATAGGGCTCCATGCATTTTTGGGTTTCCTGTTTTTTGGCCATAACATTTGATGGAAAGGAGATACCTTACCCCATTTTTTTCCACTGCATTCAGCTAGAAATTTGGCATCCAATGGTATGTAGCATGATGGGGTTATTCCTAACCTCTGCAATGTTAGCAATGTTGGGTTTGTCCCTTGCCCGACCCCTGCCTTACCTGGCTGCAGGCCAGGGGCAGAACTGCCTAGCCATAGAGCCACCACTGCCTCTCCAGCTGACCAGGCAAGACTCAGCTGGGTGGGAGAGATTGCCCCCCAGACCTCACCTGACCAGAGCATTGAGCAGAGCAGGGTTACCATTAACCACCAAAGAGGAGGGCAGCAGGCTAGGGTCAGGGCCCCTTTAAGCCTAGAGAGGGAGGGAGGGGAGGAGCCGAGGGTGTGGCTGGGGAGGATAAAAGCAGGGAAGCCTGTGATGACAGGCAGTTCTGGAGCGGGAAGGCAGGAGTCCCTTCCGGAACAGCAAGGGCCTTGGGTCCTGCTTCCAGGGAGGATGATAAGGGTGTTGTGAACCCCCTCCCCCTTCTTTGGTCTGAGGCTTCCCCTGCAAGGAACCCCAGGGAGGTGGACACCCCACCCAGGGGACCCAAGAGGCCATCCAGCTGACCCTTGGCACCCTGCCGGGTGATCCCAAGAGACCCCCCTTTTGGGGCACCTCTCACAGGTCATATGAGGTGTCATTCCCCAAGGCTGGTACTTGGGGTGGACCACTCCTCTGCTGCTCACTAGCTACACCGCTGCTAACAAGCAGACTTTCTGAGTTGTCAAGAGCATTTTGTGGACTTTAAAAGACTCCAGTCCCAAGTTTTTTGGCAAAGAAGTCAGCTGTGGCTCTTTGGACAAACCGGAGCTGCTGCCGGGTGTGTGTGTGTGTGTGTATGTATGTATGTATGTTGGAGTTCTCATTTGATACTCCCCTGGGATCCCCATCCCATCTGTAAAAAAGGTGGGAGGGGGTGGAACAAACTGCGTGAGAGTGGGGACAGAAGCGGTGTGAGGCAGGAGGGTCACATGCAGCAGCTGGCAGGTTTACCAGTATGACCCACTCCTCTGCATCTTGACTCAGAAGTAGTTCCACTGTGGCCAGTCATTCACTGAGCCTGCTGAAACCATGCCATTTCTTCCGGATGACTAAGAACCACCACTAGCCTTGGCCAACACCTTCTTTCCACACTTGTTAGGGGAAAAAACCATCCAATGATTATCAGTTCCTTCAGATATGCTCCCACCTCCCCCCTTCTCAGTGCAAAACCAAAACATTAACCCTTCCCTGTCTCCTGGCTGGAATTTCCCTGCTGCTTGCCCTGTCTGAAGGATGGCCCCATAATGTCTTTCATGCCTCAGAAAAAGTAAGCCAGCACACCCAGAGACAGACTCATGTCTGCATGTGTGGGACTCATTTCCGAGTGAGTGACCTGTATTCGAGACAGTGCAAGAGTATATAATATACAACACTAAGGGCAGAATCCTAACCAGGTCTACTCAGTCCTATTTTGTTCAATGGGGCTGACTTTCAGGAAAGTGTGGTTAGGATTACAGCCTTAATTCATAGCATGGGATGGCTGCTTTGCCTTCTTTTTTATTTTTATATAAGTCACTGGTTCCCAACCTATAGTCTGGAGATCACAGGTGGTCCGTGAGACCCTGAGAATTGGTCCGCAACATCACAACAACAACAAATTATTTTGATCACTTCCATTTTCTTGCTGAGCCACTTATTTATTATTTATAAATAATAATTTTCTAATAAACCCTTTACCCCCATACCCGCAAATAAAGAGACCAGACCTAGGCTTCAATGATAATGGGCCACTTTATTCAGTCTTAACTGCAGCAGGGCAATAACAATAACATACAAGCGTGTGGGGCAATATGGGGGAAACGGTCCTAGCCATCTGCCTTCCCCTGCGAACTCATTGGGCTCGAGGCCCCAGCTCTCAATAGCCAGCCTAGGCCTTTCAATGCCACCCCCAAAGGGGGCAAGGCAGCCGGACTTCAGACCAGTAGACACAGCCTCACCAGCCTGACAGTACAGGTAAGGGGCTCGCTTGCCTGCCTCCTAGAGCTGGTCACACATCATAGGAGCGGTTCAGACTCACCCCTCCCCCTGCTGCCTTGGACGGACACCAAGCCAGATGCCTACCTACCCAGCTCCGCATGTATCCTGCCACAGGGGAGCACAGCCTGGTGCTTGTCCTCCCCGCTCCCCACAAGGATGAAATCCTTCAAGCCCTGCTGCAGGTCGGATAAAAACAAGTCATTGCCGACTGGTGACAGGTGCACCCCATCGCTGTGGAACAGGGCAGGCTGCCTGAACCCGATAGCAGGGTGTTGGATCACTGCCCCGCCCTGCTCAACTACTACCCTCCCCAGGTAAGTGTTCACTCTTTTCCTGGTGACGTCTATTCTGTGGACGCTCCGCGCCCTGCACCAAACACGCCAGGGGAGGAGATTGGACCAAAGGATAGCAATCCCCGGGAACCAACTTCTAAGCAATGAGAACTCCTTATGGGCCTGGAGCCTCAATGACATTGAAGTCTTCTGGCCCAGATCTTTCTCCCCTGAATGTACCATGATTACCTGGGGAGGGGGATGCCATGCCAGATAATTAAGCAGCAATGGCATGAACTGTTCCCAGCGCATGCCCCTTCTGGCAGCCCAGGTGACACTGACCAGGCCTCCCAGTCCCAACTGGGAGCCAAAGCTGTCGGCCAACGCCCTCTTCCAAGCCCAAAAGAGAATTGAGCGACCGCAGATCAGGACGCTCATGGGAGTCGACCAACAAAGACCTGCAACAGAAAAAGTAACATAAGCCACTAACACTGGAACGCAAGAAGATGCCATTAGGCAACACAACCAGGGACTCCAACCCCCTCCCTCCATATTAACACCAAGGCTGGCGATGCCAGTCAACATGCCCCCCCAACCACTGGGGGAGCCCGACAAACTCAGGCCCTGCAACCGGCGGGCCTCAGCGAATGTAATATTGAAAGGCACCCGAGTGCCATTGCCCGATCCTCTGGATAGCTCCTGCACGGAAGCCGAACCTGGCTGCCGTCAATGCCCGGCTGCCATTCCAAGCCTCTGCAAAGTGGCATTAAAAACCACCCTGAACTCATACACTGTCAGGGGGAGGAATTCTGATGCCGAAAAAATGGCCCGTCCCTCCGGGGCGCCACACGGCGGTAGTCCACAACCGCCTGAACCGGGCAGATATCCACATCGGCAGCTCTTTTCAGGTGGTCCCACTGGCCCTTACCTCGCTGGTCGGTCTTAGAACACCTTAAAAACAGAAACACGGTTAACACCCAACTGACAATCGCCCCATCGCAAGGTCCTGTCCCCGGGGGCGACTTTAGAAAGGGATAATACCTCGCTCCAAATGCAGAATGCTGTTCCTGTCACGGGTTGATCCCCAGTCCTGACAGGTAATTTGCTGGCTGTACAGTAACAGGCCTGAAGCCTTGGCCAGACCAGGACTGCACAGCATCCTGGGAGCTTCATGCTGATGCAATATCAGGTGATATTGCATCAGGTGATTTCATGTGAGTGTGTGTGTGTGTGGCAGCAACAGCACAGTCAGCATGACTGCACAGTATTCCCAATGCTGTGATTGGCTGCAGGAAGTATAAATGTCCAGCAGAGGCAAGCAAGTGTGTGGGAGAAGCAGAGTATTGTGAGCCGGAGGCTACGTTGGTTGGAGAGTGGATCGTGTACCATTTGTACTACTTGGTCTTTGTAAATATCTGTACATTAGTAAAGGAGGAGTGTGGTGGAGAACTTCTGCCTCTGAGTCTTCCTTGTCGCCGGGGGTGATAGTGCTTCGGCCTTGAGGTACAGAAACAACAACAGCTGTGCAGCTGTCTGCCGTGCCAAGCCGTCAGCAGAGCTCCAGCAGCAGAGTGGAGCTGTCCCGGAGCGGCTTGAGCACAACGCAGCTCGCATCAGTTCCAGAACCACCATTCAGAGCGCGATACCAAAGTCTTTCGAGGCTGAAGGTTGCCAACAGTATAACTTGGGTGTGAACTAAAATGCAGAATTATTCTTGGACATAATTGGATATAAATATAATTCTCATTAGATTTGAAAGAGCTTTGTTTTCTCTGCACCAGCTTTGAAAGAGCTTTGTTTTCTTTCCTTTAGTTTCTCTCTCTGTCAACTGGACTGTTATCTGCAAGTGGTATGGAAGGAATGCGGATGGCAGAGTAGTAATGACGCAGTGGAAGTAAGGAGAATAATACATTGTGGACATCTAGTGAACTAGAGAGAAATTGCAAAATGGATTCTGTTCCAGAAACGTGGCTACAGAAAATCTGGATTAATATGGAGAGATTGCTTGTTATGGAGCGACAACAGCTGAGTTGGTCCTCGCAGATTGAAGCCAGTCTGGAGACTCTTTCCCAACAGATAGATATGTACAAGGAACAATTGGAAGATGCGAAGAAACAAGCAGAAGATAAACAAGGGAGTGAAAAAGCAGACAAGGAGGAAAATCAACAGGATGATCAACAGGATGAAGAAGAGGCACTGATGGAGATCAATAAAGATACAATGGACAGAGTAACAGGAGTGCACAAATTTGTTGGAACAAGAAGGAGAAAATATATCCGAGTTCACTGAAAGAATGAACACACCCTATATAAGAAAGCGTGGATCTATCAGATTCTGTTATAGAGATAAATTATTAAAGATATTACGGGAGAAAAATGAAAAGAAAGAAAGAAAAAGAACCCTGAGGGGTAATCTGAGGGTTAAAGAAAATTGGAAAATTTATTCAGTTAATATTTATTAGCCCAAATTTATTTGAAGGAAAAAAAAAAGAATACGTAAGAAATTGATAAATATGATTTAGAATGTATTAAAAAAAAATGGGAAAAATATTTTAAAAATATAGCTGGAAATGTAAACGTGTGGAGTTTATGCTTGGTAGAAAGTGAATATTTAGAAAATATAGTCTAGGGCAGGGGTGCTCAATAGGTGGATGGCGATCTACCGGTAGATCGCAAGGCAAAATGAGTAGATCGCGGAGTACCGACCCCCCCTTCAGGTGCCTCTGGGAGGAAACGCTGGGAGTAAGGCCCATTGTACTCAATGGGGCTTACTCCCAGGTAAGTGTGGCTAGGATTGCAGCCTCACAGCCTAATCCTAGGCATGTCTACTCAGGAGTAAGTCCTGTTATACTCAGTGGGGCTCAAGGTACACCAACATACATTGTACACATAAATGTTATATGTTATGATGGCGCGAACATTGTAAAAAAAACTCTGGTAGATCTCCGGGCCTTGCTGGGTTTCAAAGTAGCTCTCGAGCCAAAAAAGTGTGAGCACCCCTGGTCTAGGGCATTAGGGAAAATTTATTGTATATTATATAAATAAATGGATCAATCAATAAGAGGTAGAAATAGATGAAGAAGAAAATTAGGAGATATAGTATGATTAATTAGTAATGGTATATGGTATTTAGTGCTCCTAAATGTATGTTATATGTTTGTATGTCTCTGTGTGTTAATTATAAATAAATAAACAAACAAACAAACAAATGAATGAATGAATGAATGAATGAATGAATGAATGAATGAAAAAGAGCTGGAAGATCCAGGTTCAAATCCCTTCTAAGTCATGAAGCTTCCTTGGTGACCTTGGGCCAGTCACTACCTCTCAGCTTCATCTACCTCAGAGTACATCTACATCATGAGGACAAAAGAAAGAAGGAAATATTCCACCATGAGCTCCTTGGAGGAAGGGCAGTATAAATATGTGAAAAATAAATAAATAATACATATCTATCCCTCCGGCTACACAGCAGCAGTAGGCCAAAAACCCCTTAATCTGGGGGAGATTTTGATCAGCAACCTGTTACTCGAATCTGAAGCAACAATTCCGGTCTGCATTGTGTCAAGCTAGGGTCTCTACGGTACATAAAATTCTGGATTCTTGGAAGGCTCCCAAATCACATTCTAGCTGGGTAGTTATCATATAACTTGTTCTACATTGCTTCTCTTCAGTTGTACAGCTTGCTTGCCATAGTGATAATGAGGAAATGAAATATGGCTCACACTATCAATCCTTGACTCCCTTCCTTGCAATTCAGAACAAGGAAGACATATACATAGTTACAAAATATCATCTTTAGCATGTAGAATTTTTCTTCTTCAAAACAACATTTTTTGTGTTCATTTTGGGCCGCAATAATATAATGAACAATTTAGGGGAAAAAATGCAACCCAGTAACCCAGCAGTGGAGCCCAAAATGGAGAAAATCTCCACAGCCACTGTGTACTTCCCCTTGGTGCTCAGATAGGTTGGAACAAAGGAGACCCAGACACTGCAAAAGACCAACATGCTGAAGGTGATAAACTTGGCCTCATTGAAAGTGTCAGGCAGTTTCCTGGCCAGGAAAGCCACAGTGAAGCTGACACTGGCCTGAAAGCCCATGTAGCCCAGGACAAGGTAAAATATGGTGTCTGAACCCTCATTACATTCCACTATGATCTGCCCAGGTAGTGAGAACATATCAAGATCTGGGAAAGGAGGAGAAGTACTGAGCCAGCTGGTACATATTCCAAGTTGAATTAGGGAGCAAAAAAAGATAACACAATGCGACAGTTTTTTCCCCACCCATTTCCTCATCTTGTTCCTTGGGTTGGTGGCCATGAATGCCAGAACCACGGTGATGGTTTTGGCCAAAACACAAGACAGTGCAAGAGAAAAGGCATTTCCAAAAGCAGCTTGTCGGAGGAGGCAGGTCATCCTGCCGGGTCGTCCGACGAACATGAAGGAGCAAAGGAAACAGAGCAAGAGGGAGATCAGGAGAAGGTAGGTCAGATCCCGATTGTTGGCCCTGACGATGGGAGTGTCTTGATATTTCATAAAGATTCCAAGCACCAAAGCTGTGAGCAGAGAAAAAGAAACTGTGGTGGAAACCAAACTTATGCCCAAAGTTTCATTATAGGCTAGAAAAGTGATGTCTTTTGGGGTGCATTGAGTTTGATGCTGGTTTGGATGCTGGTCCTCTGGGCATTCTTCACACTGATCCATATCTGGAAGAAGGAGAAATGTTCAGTGCACTGAAAGAGTGTGGAACATCTAATCTTATTAAAAATGCTCACTGGAGGAGCTTATGTTCTGCTGGTAGAGGTTGCAGAATCCATGCAAAAGTGCTGGCACATGGCAGGCATGCAGAACGAGGCTGCCAGCACAGTTGCTGGTGGCAAAGACACGATCTGCTGGCACCAAGCAAGGCTGTGCAGAGAGAGAAGTGTTATCTTCTCTGGAACTGAAGTTGTTATTTGTTGCAGCTGCCATGCTGGCTGCCATTTGATATTTTTTTTAAGATACCCAGATACACTGAGAGCCATCGTGGTTTTGGAAGAACTGATATCTTCCTCCAACAGTACCCTGGGAAAGCATGTCATCCAGGATATAGTGGGATATTAAAAAAGGCAATCACAAGGCAGTTTTGCAGAGAGCAAAGAACACAAAATGACAAATAGGGAGTCATGAAAAGAACGGAGAGAAATGGAAAAATAACTAAATGTATGGAGGCTTATGGCCCACCCTATCTAGGGATCTTGCACTGGATGAAGGGCTGCTGGCACGCTGGCGGCGGCACCCAATGCACCATCCTGGGGTGGGGGGAGGCCAAGCAAGACTGGTGGGAAGGTAAAATACTTAGCAGGTTGTTGCCCACCACATGATCCCTGGTGGGACTTCTCAGATCTGTGCCAGCCTTGTTGGTGGCATAAATAGGAAACTGTTGCATAGGGAAACTGTTGGGTGTGTGTCCACTGCGACTCACTGCATCCTACCCCAATATCTACCCTTCTGTCTCAGTCCTGTCAACAGCCAGTCTGTACCACCCTGCTAACGGTCTGCGGCTTTCCCCCTGCTGCACAAGCATCTATGCTGCAGCCACCGGCAGAAGGGCTGCCAGGGTGGCAGGGCTGACATGGTTCTGGAGGTTAGGAATGGGCTGTAAATTAATGAAAACAAATGCAGAAAGCATAATATGTACCTCATATGAAACAGAAAAGGGCTGGAATTGGCAAAAGGGAAACATTTTTATTTTTCTCCACATAGTCCATCTTTGAGAACGCTTGGATAGCATCTGTGGAATCACATACCTGTTTGATTAGAAATGGTCCCCTCTGGGCACTGAAAACAATCATAGCAGCAAGACGGGTCCACTTCACGAACCTTTTTGTGATAGCCAGGCTGGCATCTCTCAGTGCAGATAGAATGGGGCAACGTCTACCCAGAGATAACAGAGTATGAGATTTAAATGGCTGTGATTTAGGCCCCAATCCTAACCAACTTTCCAGCACTGGCATTGCTGCGCCAATGGGACATGTGCTGCATACTGCAGTTGGGTGGCACTCATGGAGGTCTCCTCATAGTAAGGGAAAATTTGTTCCCTTACCTCGGAGCTGCATTTCCCTTACCTAAGTGCTGGAAAATGGGTTGGGATTGCACACTAATGTATTGATTCTTTTTTTTTGCTACCTGTAATTTTATTCATATTTTATTTTATTCTAACATTTGCGCAGTAATGAATGTGAAATACAATAAAGTCAAATATTTACTGGCTTTCCCTTTGGAAACAACCCTCCATCCAATCACAGTGTTAATAACATGACCATTCCATATACTATGACTATGTTAAATCCATAATTAATATATTATTATGGATTTAGGGGGTATGATACTTCACAGATACTGGCTTCCTAGCAGAACCTAGAATTTTCGCACCAAGGTGTGTTCCTTAGTTTATCTTTTTTCTTTTCTTTCTTTTTTTTTGAGAAATCTGAAAGATATCCAGTGAATTCCTAAAACTGACTCAATTACTATTGGAATTTCATTTCAATATTCTTTCCCTGCAAATAGGTGTAGGTGTAGTCTTGCTACCAGATGAGGAAAGGCAAGATGAAGATGACAAACTTCTAGGCTGAATCATAATGAGGGATTCAATTGGGATGCATACATACTCTCACAATAGTGCATCACCAATAGTGCACAGCAGGAGAATTCCCGTGGGTATCAGAATTCCAGGATCACCCAACGCTGACATTCTTTACTTGAAAGCAGTATCTATTCTCAGGAAATTATAGGGGTAAGTGAATCATCTATTGGGTTCTAGTATTTTTTCCAGGATTGTGGGGGAGGGAGGCTACACCTGCCTAGCTGAAGGAGAGACAATTTAAAGTTCATTGTTGTTCAGCTGGCCATAAACAATGAGGGACATGAGTTAAGTGAACAATCAGGACCCTTTGGTATCAGCTAATAGACAAATATGTTTCTCTTTGAAAACTTCTTTGATTCAGCGGGATTGGCCTAGGCTAGAAACCCTTGGAGAGTCTTCTATTCTTCAGCACCAAAGGACACTCAGGACCTCTGCTGAAGAGAGGATTTGCTCCAATGCCAGGGTAGGTGGAATGATGAGAGCAAATCCCAATTACTGTCACTGAGACTTGTTGAGCTCAGCCTCAACTTGAGCAGTATGGATGGCAAGAAGACAGTCTGCATCTCAGCAAACCCAAAAATATTCCTGCATGAAGTTCAGGAGTTTGAATTATGTTAGCTAAACAGCTCTTGTTGTTCAATGTCAAGAATTCTTTCTTTGATGATTCTGTAAGCAGCATCACAACCAATCATGCCTAGCTCTGCAGTGTCCAGCCCTATTGACTTGAGTTTGGTTAGAAGATCAGTGATCTCTAATGGCAGGACTGAATCCGACAGTAATTGGAGCATTAGACCAGAGGAGGTAGGGTTAAATAAAATCCTAAACCAAAATTTCAGTAATCTTAGCCAAGCAGTCGTCTTTAGCCGAATTAACCCCACCTCGAGACACAGAACCGAGTAGGGAACGCACCTGGGTAAACCCAAAATCTTCCGCAGAAAGGAGGCTTGAATGCGTTCTAATGGTTAGTTAATAGCCTTATACCAGATGGGAGAGCCATAAAGGACCAGGGAAAGAATCTTTCCCTTAAACGCCTCCAGAGTGGCTGGAACATAACCATTGCCACAGGTAAAAAAGAAACGGGAAATAGCTGAGGACGCCAGTTTGGATGCGTTCTGCACTGCCTTACGATGAAAAGCCCAAGTGAGCCTGTAATGGAAGTTGACAACAAGAGCTGTTTAGTGCCGTCAGAACCACATGCTCTCCACTCTATCTCCATGTTCCAATCAGTTTTGGGAAACCGGCCTCCTTCTTTTATCACCTGGAGTGCCCACAGGCTCGGAGAGCATTCACACTTGCAAGATGTAATGCTTTTCCATCAGCTGTGTTATCGGGCAGGTTCAGTGGTATTCCCTACTCGGAGAGGAAATGCAAGTGTGGTAGGGATTGTATTGAGACCATAACACATACCCTTTTCTACTGCCCACTTCATGACGTCTCACGCAAGAAATATCTAGGCCCTTTGCTAACTAGGATGCAGGGCTGGGAGGACTCAATCATGCTTCAGTCTCTCCTTTCCACACCTGACTCTGAGACCCTTGATAGGGTCACTGCCTTTTTATCTGGGGTAATTGCCAGGCAGAGCTCTGGAACTCTGGGCAGTATGTGAGGAAAAGACTGATGTCTTTGTATATTTTTGTTTTGTTTTGTTCTTTCTCTGTATTTTATGCCAATAAAGATCTTACTGATACTGAAACTATGTTAGCTAATTATGTTGGAGATGTTTGTTGTTCTAGGTTTATTGAACCCATCAGAGCATTCTGGCAATGTATTATTGGATCAGGATGTGAACACGGTCACCTGCTATGTGTCAGAATTATGGAGGTTATCATAACTGCTCTAAATATGTGAGATATATATTTGTAGGTTTAATGCAAAAGGAGTTAGAAAGGAAACAGCCAAGTCCTAAACCTGAACATATGGAAAGCCAACCTGATTGTATTTTCTGGGCCATGTAATGTCACCTTCTTTAATCGTAAATGTTTGGCCCGAGGAAGCCTGTGAACCCATCGTTCCAACTCTTCTTTGGACGAATGATTTATTTGGGAAAACCACCCAGTTCACAATGTCGTATCCATTGGAGAGTTCCATGTGTTCGTTGAAGAAGACCTCGTCCCCAGCACTGTTGTTGAACCGGAGTGTTCTCAAGAATGGATGGAGCTGTAGAGGAAGAGGAAACCTCAAGATTAAGAAAACAGGACACAGGTTTGCTGGAATATAGGGATTTTCACATAGAAAACTGTAACTCCCCCTTCCCCTTCTCACATTATGAAAGGCACGACTATAGGAATTGGAAATCTTTGAATATTGTTTGAGGAAAGCATTTGTTTCTTCTGACAAATGTTCTTTTTGGGAAGAGTAATGCAGCAGAGTTCTGGGAGGATTGATAGTGTAACTTGCTAATATGGTCATGGAGAATATTTAACCATGGAGAGTGATAATATAACCTCAGGATTGACAAAATAGGACACAGATTGCACAGGGCATCCCCAGAGATGTGTTTAGCATAGGGACAGGGGGGCATTGGTAGGAGGGCATTTTGAATGCAGGGGTGTTTTGGGATGGGGGAGGATGGAAGGGGCTGGGACAGGCCTGGGAGGACTGGGAATGGCAGAGGCCTCCCACACTGTATCCTAAATTCCGTCTTGAAGAAGACCTCATCCCCAGCACTGTTGTTGAACTGGAGTATTCTCAAAAACGAATGGAGCTGTAGAGAAAGAGAAAAGCTCAAGACTGACAAAACAGTTCACAGGTTTGCAGGGATGTAGGGATTTCCACTGAAAAAATTGTAAACTCTCTCTCTCTCTCTCTCTCTCTCTCTCTCTCTCTCTCTCTCTCCTTAATGGCATTATTATAGGCATTGGAAGTTTCTGAATATCATTTAGGTAGACTTTTCTCACAATGGCATTTCTGATGTAATGAAACTGCACATTCTGTGAGCGAGTCATGATCCCTGTTGAAGCTTTTATAGCACCTGCCCCGTCCCTGTTTCCTGGATTTGGAATGTCGGAACCCTAGCATGTGAAACTGTGTGAATAGTCTCTCCATGGGGAAAGCTTTCATTTCTTCTAGCAGGCAGGGCAGGAAAAACAGTTATCAGCACCAGCAGTTCTGCCAATATCCTATCCATCTATCTGGGATCACTCAGACTTGCACCAGCAAAATTGCTGATGGAGGTATGAGTCATCCCACCAGGACAGCAGAGGCTTAGCCCAGGGCAAAGGAAGAACTATTCCTTACCTGGAGGGGATCACAGTGACCCCCCCCCCCAAAGGATGCAGTACATGGTGCAGTTGCTGGTCTGAAAGCCTATCCGAACATCATGGGGGGATGGAAAAACAATCCTGATAGATAAGATGAGGGGACCCCCTGGTGTTTGAGAAGGAATGGGGATGAAACCTACAGAAAAGAATTAGCATGTTTTGTTTCATGTTCTGCTTCATGCAGTAACCATCCCCTTACAACAGTACTGAAAGAAAAAGGTCTTACCTTCTATCAGGCTCTTGATAACAAGACTAATAGACATAGAAAGGCAAGAGATTTTGGCTGCAGCACAAAAAAAATGTTCACCCCTAAATTTCCATCTTAACAATTCCTTTGGTCTACAACCAAAATACCTGTCCTTCTTAGAGTGCCCCTTTGAAAGGAGGGCTTTTACATTAGCCGGATACAATGTGTTGCCTTCTAATGACCTACTTGGTAGGTTTAGAAATGCCCCAAAGGAAGAATGATTTTGCAATTGTGGCCTCAGAGAGGTAGACTCTCTTCCACACATTGTTCTGCATTGTGCTTTTAATCAGGTGCTCAGAGACGAGTATCTCCCCTCATTATCAGGAAACAAAAAAAGTCTCTTCTTTACAACTTTTGCTGGCAGGTGAATTTGAATCTGTGACCCTTCCAGTTGCTAAATTTCTACATTTGAGCAACTTGAAGCGGGCTAAGTTGCTGGTTCTAAGCAACTTGGAGTAACTGTGTAAGCAAACTGGTGTGTTTTAACTCTTATTTCCTATCTCTCTTTTAATATATACCTTCATACATGACTGTTTGGAGATATTAGTTGTAAAACTATATGCCTAATAAAGGTTTGTTGTATGTTGTATGTTGAAAAAGGTCTTACATTACCTCCCAGGGCTGTGTCATCTGAAGCCCCAATTTGAGTCCTCGTACCCTTGTCATGTGCCTGGATGAGTACCTAGCATGTAAAGCATGTGCCAAGGCAGAGACTGCATTGTAGATACTGTAGCTCTCAGCAGACATCCTCATTTCAAACTGTGTCCCCGGAAGATTCTCCAGCTTTTCGACCCCTGTACAGTTCTTGAGATTCAGCCTAGACTCCAAGGGATTTGGGATTGATGTTAAGCACCCAAATGCCAAAGACCAGAATTGTTGGAGAAAAATATAATTTTGGTGGTTGTAAGGGTTAAATGTCTGGAGAAAGGTGGAAAATCCTGGCACCTCATTTTTGTGGACTGCTATGGATAAAGAACCATGGAAGTGTCTGATATATGAAGCATTTTGATAAGGTGTTGAGGTAAAATCCCAGTGGCCTGCTGTGATCCAAACCTTCTCCATGGATTTGGTTGCCGGTGGTTCATATGTATTTAGCAGCACTTTTAGACGTAGCATATATAGTGTGTTCCCATATGTAACAATCACATTGGCTTTTGTTGCATTAAGAGCGACCAGAATGTTTTGTGTAGCGAATATGCTTTTCTTGTTTTCCATATCTATAGTAACAAATGGCACCCTTTCTGCAAAGGCAATACAAATCCCATTCTTACTGAACATAGTTGTCAACCTTTCCCCAAAATCTTCTCCACTGTCATCATGTGAAAAAATGAGGCCAATCCAAGTCCACCCAAAATATTTGATCAAATGCACAATCTCTTCATATTTAGAGGCTTCATTTGGAACCATTTGGTATAAAGTAGGGAACTGAGTTCTGTCCTTCAGTACTGAGTGAAGAGGTCCATAACTGAGCTAAGGAGTAAGAAGAGGGAGATTTTTTAAAAGCCAGGCTAAATGGCAGTTTGGGCACC